>NW_027286181.1:45057455-45315813 GCF_022747635.1 Hetaerina americana
AATATGTCGCCAAGCGTCCCGATTCTTTAGCCAAGAGATGGCGTCAGGGGGCTGTTTAACCCACCAAAGGAGAAATACACACGACACAAGAGGAAAGGACAGTGGGTTGGTCAGAATTGATACAACATCGTACAGGAAAGGAACCGTGCGTTTCGTGGCACGCTTAGCCAGAAGAAAGAGATGAGCCACATTGGCCAAATACACATTCAAACACGAAATCCCGCTAAACGGCGAATAAATACTCATTTATATAGAAACAGATATAAGGAAAAGGGATAGGAACACACATAAAGGACGAACACAATAAAGGTGGGGAAGGCCATTTGGCGGGATTTCTTGTTTGAATGCTAATGTATCGTGATTCTTGAAATTTCCTGCGAAATTTATTGTCACACAGGTTGAGTTAAGCTGAGTTGATAGATCCTATTCCGAAAAAGGTAAAGGCTACATCATGTGAGGACTACAGGACGATAAGTTTGATATCCCATGCAGCTAAAGTTGTTCCCAGGATAATAAATAAAAGGATAGAGAGTAGGGCAAATGATTACTTAGGGGATGATCAGTTTGGGTTTAGGAAGAGGAGAGGTACGCGTGATGCCATTGCAGTAATGAGATTATGAATGGAGAGGAATATAGAACACAACCAGGAGGTATTTGCCTGTTTCGTAGATTTCGAAAAGGCGTTTGATAGAGTGAATTGGGAAAAACTAATGAGTATTCTGCAGAAAATAGGAATAGATTTAAGGGAAAGGAGGCTAATCCGCAACCTGTACATGTCTCAGACTGCTCAGGTACGAGTGGGGAACGGGGAGTCCGGATGGGCAGTGTTAGGAAGAGGTGTAAGGCAGGGTTGCTCATTATTACCATTGTTGTTCAACGTATATGTGGGGGAAATGATTAAAGAGGCGTGGAAAGAACCTTAATTTGTCAGTCAGCCAAGGGGTTGCAAGCATTGTTGACTGAATTAGAAATTCAGTGCAATAGATATGGGCTGAGAACCAATATAAAAAAACAAAGGTGATGCAATTTTCCAGGAAGACAAAGGTTAAACTTAACATTAAAAAGGAGGGTAGAGACTAGAGCAGGTGGAGCAGTTCACGTATCTTATAAGTGTTTTGGGCCAAAATCGTTAAAGTAGAAGGGATATAAGGAGAAGAATTTAGCCGGAAAGAGGCTTTCGCAATGAGATGGGAGTTGATGACGGGGACTTTGAGTAAAGATGTTAAGAAAAGGCTCGTCAAAACTTTGATTTGAAGTGTAGCTATGTATGGTGCGGAAAAGTACTGGCTTTTCAGTATTTTAATTTATTTTGCGCGCTAAACGGTGCTGATAACGTGCCAAAGGAAGACATAAAGGTCCGAAACTAAAGATTTTAAGGCTGCTGAGGGCGGGGAGGATGCGGGGGTCGCCTTTAAATAAACTAGAGCGGCATACTCTCGCCGGATGACAGGCTAGCGTCCCTGCGATGTCATTTTTTGAAGATTTATCGATGGGAGGAGAGAACCTATCGATAGTGCCTGAAATGGGGTTACGCATTAATACGGCGAGACTACTTGTGATGTAAAGACGGAAGTATTAAAAATGGAAGGAAAGTTGTAAATTTTGGCAATAAAAATAAATAAATAAATAAATAAATAAATATATATATATATATATATATATATATATATATATATATATATATATATATATATATATATATATATATATATATATATATATTATTAGGTAATCTACCGGTTAAGGTAGGTTTTTGGATGGACGTAATTACCAATTAAATAATTTGTGGCCCCTAGCAAAACACAACATCCTACTCTACATCAGGTTCCTCTTCAGCTCTGACTACCTTCTTCCTCCCTTCATCCCGTCCAACATCCCTATCCTGTTCCTTTTGCGGGTTAGCCTCCTGTACCTCCAATCTATTCCTATTTTCTGCAAAATACTCATTAGTTTTTCCCAATTCACTCTTTTGAACGCTTTTTTGAAACCTACGAAACAGGCAAATACGTCCTGATTGTATTCTATACTATATTCCTCTCGATTAGTTATCTCATTACTGCAATGGCATCACGCGTACCTCTCCCCTTCCTAAACCCAAACCCATCCCCTACTTACCATTACTGCAATGGCATTACGCAAGCTTCTCCCCTTCGTAAACCCGAACTGATCATCCCCTGATTAATCTTTTACCCTGTTCTCCATCATTTTGTTGATGATTCTTAGAACCACTTTAGCTGCATGGGAAATCAAACTTATTGCTCTTTAGGCCTCACATGATGTAGCTGTTACCTTTTTCGAAATATAAACTAACACTGATTTCACAAAGTCTTCCAGCCAGATTCCGTCCTCATAGATGCTCCAAATCAGTCCATATAGACTCTTCCTCCCACATTTTCCTAAACCCTTTAGTTGTTCTACGGGAATGTTGTCTACTACCATGACCTTATTTGAGTTCATCTCCATTATTGCCCTTTCTATCTCATCATCATCGAGTATGCCTGGACCTAAGCTATTTTCATCAATATTCTACATGCAAAATGCCCCCTTAATGCATATTAGGCACGGCGTTTCTCTTTTTAATGCCTTTATATTTGATAATAAATGTTATAATGGTTGGCAATACTTAGGATTTAATTTGGAATTCGAAAGATACATTTTTACGAATTACACTGTACGAGTGATGTTTTCACCAAATGATCCCCTGTAAAACATTCCCAGAAAATATTAATTTGGGACGAAAGATCACTTTTGCCTCGAATCATTTTGCTTGAATATTCCGAAATTTTTCAATTCGAAACAGTCGCATATTTATCGCCAACAATAACGGTGACCCTCTCGTAGAGACTCGGAAATATCGATCCAAATGACCGTATATTTTATCAACGAACAATTCATATATTTGAATCACTTGAGAATCCTTACTTACAGAAAACCGGGAATTACTGTAAATTGAAACCAATCGAGGTTTACTTTAGCGTGCAACGTCCTCATAAACTGAGCCTTGATTAGCGATTGAAAAATACCCCATTTTTCCACCTGCCTAATGTACAATTAAAACTTTGTTAAATTATGGTGTCAAATTCACTCCGGGTTTTCGTTCCCAATATCTGCTCACACACCTTCTCATTAGTGACATTGCTTTTTCACTTGCTAGTCAAAACATCCCCTCCCCGGAGTACAACCTTGACGTGGTGGAAGAGCTTGTGCGTTCCGATGACCCCTAGAGCTGTGCTGGCGGGAGTAATAATTATTGCTCCTGGTAGGGTCACCCATGCCAGATAGGTCTAAGGTTAGGAGCCAGACGAAAGGTAGTCCACGCAGCGTCTGTTCCTCAGTGAGGCGGCTGCAGTGGCGTCTGGCCCCAGAGGGGCGGCCAGTAAGTGATGGTGTCACGTTAAAAACATTATTGAGGGAGGCAACGGGAAACTACCTCAATTATTATTCCCAAGATTAACATGATGGACTATAGAGATATTTTTAGTCCTGGCAACTACGGGGCTCGGCCCAATCGGCCGTGTGTCGCGCCCGGCAGCGGGGGAGGCAAGGCTTCCGCGGCCGTCATCCCACGAAACCCTTGCAAGGGAAAACCAGCAGCAGCAGGACAGAAGACGCAGGAGAAGAAGACAACATTAGTTAGAATAGGAACGTGGAATGTTAGTACAATGATGAGAACAGGGGAATTGGAGAATGTTAAGCGAGAGATGGAAAGGGGAAATATAGATATTTTGGGTCCATGCGAGGTGAGATGGAAAGATAGCGGGGATTACTGAAGTGATAAGTATAGAATAATATACAGCGGCGGGGACGAGAGGCAACGAGGGGTTGCCATAGTATTAAATAAAGAGGTAGGGAGAAGCGTAGTCAACATAGGGCAGGTAACGGATAGAATACTACTAGTGGAGATAAAAGCAGAGCCGACGAACTTAGTTATTATTCAGGTATACATGCCACCGAGCAACCATAAGGAAGAAGAGTTCGATAGGATATACGATCAGTTAGAGGACATGATCGCGTGTGTTCCTGCGGGGAAACATTTGATAGTGATGGGGGATTGGAATGCGACGGTAGGCGAAGGAAGAGATGGTGATGAGGTGGGCGACTACGGTTTAGGCACGAGGAATGACCGCGGGGAGAAAGCAGTTGAGTTCTGCAGGAGACGGGGGCTAGTCATCACCAACACTTGGTTTAGACACCCCAAAAGACGCAGGTATACATGGGAAATGCCAGGTGACTCAGAAAGGTATCAGCTAGATTATATCCTGGTTAGACACCGGTTTAGGTACAGTGTGATAAATTCGCACAGCTTCCCGGGAGTGGATGCAAACTCTGACCACAATTTAGTTGTCATGAAATGTAGCGTCCGTTTCAAAAAGATAAGGCAGGGGTGGCGACTTAGAAAATGGAATGTAGAAGCATTAAATGGGTTGAAAAGGAAGGAATACAAACAGGCGTTAGAGAAAATCATGGAGGATGGTAAAGGGCTTAGTACTATCGAAGAAAAATGGGAAATGATCAAGAAAGGGTTGTCTAAAGCCGCAAAAGACACTATTGGAACCGTTAACGCTAAAAGGACTAGGAAACCATGGATCACGGATGATATGATTACAAAGATGGATGAGCGGCGAAAATGGAAAAATTTAAACACAGAGATAGGCAAAATGAAGTAGAAAAGAATCAAACAATAAATTGAGGCGGGCAACAAATAAAGTAAAAGAAGCATGGTGGAAGACGCAGTGCGAGGATATGGAAAGTCTGCAGAGGAAGGGAGAAATCGGTGCGCTGTACAGCAAAGTTAAATCTTTATCGGGAAGTAAGTAAGGGAGATCAACGATAGCAGTTAGAAATGAGGCGGATAAGATAATAGTTGACGCAGGAAATATCCAAGAGAGATGGAAGGAATATATAAAGAACTATATAGTAAACAGCTTACACCAGCAAAGTTAGACGTAGAAAAGGATCATGACGTAGAGGAAGATAGCTTAGGTCCAGGCATACTAGACAATGAGATAGAAAGGGCATTAAGGGAGATGAAATCAAATAAGGCCGTGGGGGTGGATAACATTCCTGGGGAACTACTGAATTGTTTAGGAAAATGTGGGAGGAAGAGGCTATATGGGCTGATCCGTGGTATTTATGAGGAAGGAATCTGGCCGAAAGACTTTGTGAGATCAGTTTTAGTTCCTGTTCCGAAAAAGGTAAAGGCTGCATCATGTGAAGACTACAGGACAATAAGTTTGATATCCCACGCAGCTAAAGTTGTTCTTAGGATCATAAATAAAAGGATAGAGGGTAGGGCAAATGATTACTTAGGGGATGATCAGTTTGGGTTTAGGAAGGGGAGAGGTACGCGTGATGCCATTGCAGTAATGAGATTATTAATCGAGAGGAATATAGAACACAACCAGGAGGTATTTGCCTGTTTCGTAGATTTCGAAAAAGCGTTTGATAGAGTGAATTGGGAAAAACTAATGGGTATATTGAAGAAAATAGGAATAGATTGGAGGGAAAGGAGTCTAATCCGCAACCTGTACATGTCTCAGACTGCTCAGGTGCGGGTGGGGAACGGGGAGTCCGTTTGGGCAGTGTTAGGAAGAGGTGTAAGGCAGGGTTGTCTATTATCGCCGTTGCTGTTCAACCTGTATGCAGAGGAAATGATTAAAGAGGCATGGGAAGAACTGGAGGTAGGAATGAAAGTGGGCGGGGAATTCGTGAAATCAGTTAGGTTTGCTGATGACCAAGCTTTAGTTTGTCAGTCAGCCAAGGGGCTGCAAGCATTGCTGAGTGAATTGGAAATTCAGTGCGACAGGTATGGGACGAGAATCAATATTAATAAAACAAAGGTTATGCGATTTTATAGAAAGAAAAAGGCTAAGCTAAACATTAAAATAGGAGGACAAAAACTAGAGCAGGTAGAACAGTTTACGTATCTCGGTAGTGTTTTGGACCAACACGGTCAAAGTAGTAGGGACGTAAGGAGAAGAATTGCGCTAGGAAAAAGGCTTTCACAAGGAGGAGGGAGTTGATAACGGGGACGTTGAGTAAGGATGTTAAGAAAAGACTCGTAAAAACTTTGATATGGAGCGTAGCTATGTACAGCGCGGAAACGTGGTCATTGAAGCAGGAGGATAGACGTAGACTGGAGGCTTTTGAAATGTGGGTGTGGAGAAGAACGGAGAAGGTGAAATGGGCAGAGAAGAAAACAAATGGAGAAGTACTTGGTATGGTGGGCGAAGAGAGGGGTTTGTTGGGAGCAATCCTATGGAGGCAGGAAAAGTGGCTGAAGGGGGTATTGACCGGCAGTGGGATGTTGAAGACTGAAATTGAGGGGATAATGTTAGGCAAACGAGGAACGGGAAGGAACAGGATAGGGATGTTGGACGGGATGAAGGGAGGAAGAAAGTACTCAGAGCTGAAGAGGGACCTGATGTGGAGTAGGATGTTGTGTTTTTCTAGGGGTCACAAATTATTTAATTAGTAATTATGTCCATCCAAAAACCGGTCCATCTTAACCGGTATATTACCTAATAATAACACTGATAGTCAAAACATCGCGCATTCGAATCCTTTCAATTGGATTCTTATCATCATTAAGGTTGATATCGGTTTATTTATTGCTTAAAAATAATCTGATGTGCTGTACGAAGTTGACTACACCTGTGTGCGATGACCAAATTAGAACATCCCTTTGATGATCCTCGATTCTTGTGGACTTTTACTATCTTTGGATCAACTTTAACTAAGCTAGGCGATTTTTTGCGTATAAAATGTTCCTAAGAAACTATCTGCGACGTAGAGAAATCAACTGTTCTCCTTTATTACCTGATAGGGTGACTGTCATACGCCGTAGGGCTTACGCGAGATTAGTTCTTCCCTCACCTATAAAACAACCTTCGCGTCTGGTGCTGTTTTGTTTTATTCTATCCAATTTAAAGTCATCGGTACCAATGAAATGCATACAATTTAATATTTTTGGTAGTAATTGATATTGTGCGCTATTACACAGTGAAATGAAGATTTTAATAACATTGCAACGTTAGCCATCATGCACGTAGCGTCTGACCTCTATACCAGATGTTATTTTCACCGAGTTCGTGGGTTTTGATTCCTTCTACTCATTCTCTCTGCACCTAGGGCATACACCTATGTTTGTTCCTGTTCTCCGTCAACAAACCATTATTTAATTATACGCAGTTTAGTCAACGAGATATGGAATAAGTTATTATTATTCTAATTTACAGTTAATCCACTAACGGTCTGTGCTCATGATCAATGAAAACGCAGGCCTGGCTATCTAAGAAAGTGTTCATACCTCAGGAGCATTAAATGTCGCTTTACTCTCTTTTCCGCTGAAAGAACTGGCTTTGACGACACCCGACAATGGGAGAGTGAGACCAAGTTCGTGCGTCACGAGCTTCAACGACGGTACTTCTTGGAATGTCATCGATGATTGAGTGATTTTTTAAGACCGCTAGGCGAATCTTTTGTGTAAAACAAAGAAGTGAAGGTCAAGAGAATAAGAAACGGCTTGGGCCTCGTAGGCAACCCATTATGGATCTTCTTTCGCCTCGGAAAATCACGACCCACTGTTTTGTTGGCTGTGGAAGTTGTGCAAAATGTATGTACAGCGAATGTGAGTATATCTACTACTCTCAAATGTATCATAAATTGTATTGCATTTTTACATAGTGTAAATGTGTAGCGGAATATCTTGAACTTGAATATTTCAGTTTTATTCGCAGCTAAAAAACTGAGCAAAAGTATTATTTTTTGGCTCAACTTACGTTTGTCGCAATGTTCGAAAATTACTTCTTCATTCATGTGAAGAAATGCACTCGAATGTACTTTTTTCTGAATGACAACACCTACTTTGTATTTGCTTACCACTGTTGATCGTTCCAATCACTTAATTTATAATGGTTAATAATTTTCTCAAGTTGTACATTCGGACATTTATCAACTATTTTTTCCCCAAAGAATGATATTTCCTGCAAAGTTTAGGTCACTATTTTCCTTTATCGCTTTCTTAAACACACTTTGATCTTTTTATGTAATTTATTTTTTTTTAATTTCCGACATTGGCTTAATTTCCCAATTGCGAAATGTATCCGAAAAACGAAGTTTTAAAATTTATTTACAGTCCATATTAGATTTAATCATGGAGTGCAGCAGTTCGGACCTAATTATTTGGTGTCCGCGGTAAGATTTAACAAAATATCGTACTTTTTCAATATTTTACAGTCAATAATTGAGACTTTAAGCGATACCTTGCCCGGATGCGCAAAATAAGAAGGTTGGGTACATATCTGGAAGAATTTTGGTAGAGTAAGATATATTTATGTCGATACAATGCGTTACGCTAATGAGTTTTAAATAAGTTAAAAAGATAAAAAAGTGCAGAAATAATGGTGTGGCAAACGTAAAAAAATGAAGCATCAGAAATAACTTAAACTTTCCACACTTGCCTCTTTAGTTGGGATAACATTTTCTTTAAGTGCACATTCTTGGCGGTTTTAAAGGAAGGTTTAATGAACTAAATTTCAGTGATTGCGAAGTATTTAAGAGCACTAAAATAAGTAAGATATGGGGTGAAAACAGGATGGTATGGCGGCTAGTTTACTGGCCTCCTACGCCGTCTACCTAAGACCGAATCCCTGTGATGGTAGGATTTTTTAGTGATATCCAGATCTCTACTTGGTGTAGAGGGTGAAGTGTACTTCAAGTGGAGTGAAAGATCGTGGAGCAGGAGGGCATAACAAGAGGAGTCGTTTCATTGGCGTATTTCTCAGAGACGTAGTATTTTCTTAGCACGATGGCCCTTTGTCAGCAGTCGTTATTTTATATATTATGCCTTTGTTTGACGCTAAACGTCTGAGGGCATGTGCTTTGGAGCGGGAAGGTTTTCTGGTGACTTGAGAGACTATTAAATTTGTATTGGATGGTTCTGTTAGAGGGAAGTTGATGGATACAAAGTGTTGGGTTAATGGTGGAAGATTTCGAGGGTCTAGGTTGGGATTTCTAATAAGCGTGCCAGAGTAGATTTCAGCAGAAGTTTAAGGTGATGTTGTCGATGCTGATGTGGTTGATTAGAGGGTTGGAGGAGAAGTATAGGCCTTTACGCTATAACGACAGCTCGATTTTTTCGATATATGTACTACACGGACGAAAGGTTCACTACTACTGGAGGGTTACTGGCTCTTTCGGTCGACGCCTGGAGGAAACAGAGGTGTTGTGCGGAGAAAGGGGTTGGTTGTTAGGGTAGCAAGGTCTGGTTTTGAAGGTCTCGGAAACAGTTCCCAAGAGGATCGTTACAGAGGCCGAGAGAGCACCACGCGGAAGAATAATTGGGAGAGTGGAGAGTTTATTATAAAGACCCTCACGTCTTTGAGCAAGATTACGAAGCACCAGGGCAAGTATTTGATTGAGTGACGGCGTTACATGAGGGGCTGAAGTGGATATACTTTTGGCAAGAGACAGCAGGTTGTTTAGGTGTAGACTTAAGCAAAAGAAGATGTTACTGTGAGTTTAGGTAATTGTTGAAAGACTAGGTGGATATCAAGGGCATAGAAAAGGAGATTGTATTACAAATTGTAGGATGATGTTTAGCTGCAAATTAGCCTTATGACAAAATGAAGACATTTTGATCAAAGACCAGCAAGATCACCTCCCGTAATAACTACTATTACCACATAAGGATGCCATGACCCCTTCTACAGATCTGGGTTGGCAGATAAATTATTATCACAATGTTAAGCTACTACTTCAATGAGAATCAAAAATTTTGATGATGAATACAAAACTAATTAATTTTAAAATGTAATTAACTTAAAACTGTTATTAATGAAAGTATAAAAGAATCAAGTAGGTATGGAAACATGCAACTATAATATGGGATCGATTCATTTCCGACCAAAAAAAATTATTTCATACTAATTTACTTGCAGCAAGTATACTTTAAACTGGCCATCTCATTGGGGGGAATGGGAACTTTATGAAATAAAAGGGTGACTGAGAAAGCAATGTGTGCTACAGGTCTCATATTATTTTTGTTGATGATTCATTCATTTCAAACTATTCTGTTATCAAGTCTAAAAAATGAGACAACTTTTGCATAAAAATTTTCACTCTTTGGTAAAACCATGATTATTTCATTTTCTTCAAACATTTTTAATTACATGGTTATTAATGTATGCATATTGCCTTTCCAGGTATCTTAATTCACATAAAATAACTGCCTTGGCTCTCCTGAGTTTATATTTCTGTAAAGAAGCAAATGCAATCTGGAATGATGCTCAGAGCAATGGTATTCAGCTGAAAACAGACACGATAAGCTGGGATCAGGTAGCTGAAAAGGATGATATTTATTAAATGAAGAATACATTGTATCTTTCCACTGTCCTTTACTCACCTACAACTAGTTTCAACACTCAAGCGTCATCATCAGGTACTAGGATGATATTTGTGCCCAATCTTCTCAGCACTCCTTTCTGCGTAATCTTGGCTGTCCCCAAGGAATTAAATTTGTGAGGCAGACCGGCACTATCATCTAAATGTCCAATGTGGAAACTTTTTTTTATCCCCCTCATCTCTCATTTTATAGCCAGTCCCTAAAATAGGGTAAAAACCATAAAAATTATTCTTCCACTAGTTATATTTTTTAAATCTAGATGTTCTAATAGTAGAGGCTGTCCACCAACAAAATATACATTCCTTTGAAATGATTTCTATTGCATGCATAAATATATTTCAGTTCACATAATTACTTGCTTTTACAATAGCTAAATGTATGGTCACTTGCTTAGATCAAGTGTAAAACCCAGCAGTGCAATATTCATATTCAGAGGGGAACTTGCTCAAGCATAAGCCATTAGAGCTCAGATTTGGTGATACCTCTCAGTCCTCTCTTTTCTGCCAGTGAAAAAAAATTATGTCAATGAAAAAGTGGTTAAACCAATGAAAATTCTACTCTCTTGTGGGTTTCTTTTCAGGGTGCTCAATGATTGTTGTTCCCTTGTGAGTTTCACACTTTCAGAGAGGAAAAGGGTTGGTTGCAAAAACTTCCTGGCCAGAAATAAATATAATTCGAATGGGGAAAAAATTTCATAATCCATCATAAAGGTGATGGTTTCCCCTTTCCTCAACAATAAATAAAAAAGTGTATTTCCAATTTAACTTTTTACTTGTCTATCCACATTCGACAAAAAATACTACGTTCTTCTACAAAATATTTGATTTGTGCATTCCTGGAGGAAATTGACTTATTACCAGATATTTATAAGCACGTTTATGAAAATAATTTTTATTTATTTGCAGGTTTTTGTTCTGATGCTTTCCTGGGGTGCCCTCATCTTAGTTTGGGTCACTGGTGGTTTACCCTTACATTTTGATATACCTTTAAAAGGAATCATCAGTGATGTTGAGGAATGACGAAAAGGAACCAAAAACTTCAAATAAAATATAAAAAATTATGACGATCACTTATAAATATGTATTAATTAGTGTAACAAAATGAAAAAAATTGCTGTTATTTTTCTCAACTAAAAAATGAATATTTTAGTGCAGTAATTATGGCCTCTTTGTTTTTTTACTATTTATTATGCATTATCATTACAGCATTGCAATACTGATATTCTAAAATTTTGGCTTAAACCACCACAAGCTGCCAGGTGAAAAAGAGATTATTAGCCAGTCAAATGTAAAGGAATTCTTAATAGCTAATGAAGGATCCATAGGAATTTTGCTGAAATCTACAGATAATAAATAGTCTTTTATTAATCTTAGGATTTTTATCCTGCTATCCACTAAGAATTCCCAGTCCCATGCTACTAAAAAATTGTCAAAGTTAATTTAAATTTAGTGTAATCATGTTTTCAATTTCATATCATTGGGGTTCAGATTGAGCTTGTGGAATTCTGACTCATGTATAAAATTACTTCTGATAGAATTGCATAAGAGTAGTGGCAGCTAAGTAGACATAGTTCTCTGCTATTGGCTGAAGACCCAGATCTTTTTCAGAAACCATGCATGAAATAAAGCTAGGTACTGCCTGCCTCTTTTGTTGAGTGAACTTTCATGAATCACAGAACTTACTAGGACTAGAGCTGTGCCATCACATATCAAACCAATCAAAATGCTAAATATTGTTGGGTATTTGAAGAGTGCTATTTTTGACTTATATCCTCCAAAACCACAGCTATCAACCCGAAAGTTGGTTTGATAGATGGGAATAGAGCTCCTATAATACAGTACTAAGCCCAATGGTGTTTGAAGCCTACATATCATGGTAGGGGGCTTGTTCATTTTTCTGTACGACTTATAGTTTACGAGGAAAATCTAGTACCACAAAAATCAAACAGATTGAGGGAAGCTGAGAGTGCTCTGTGACATGCGCGGAAATCTAACCCGGGTACTCTAATCAGTAGACAAACGCTCTACCCTCTGGACTACCATATACTCACTTATTTTATCTTATTATTATTAGGTAATCTACCGGTTAAGGACAGTTTTGGATGGACACAACAGCCAAGTAAATATTTTGTTTCTCCTAACAAAACCCAATCCTACCCAATATCCTACTCTACAACAAGCTCTTCTTCATATTGCATACTTCTTTCTTCCTATCCAATATCCCTATCCTATTCCTGCCCCTTCCCCAATTGCCTGTCATTTTCCCCTCTACTCATATCACAGTCTTCAACATCCCTCTGTGGATCAAAATACCCATTATCCATTTTTTCTGCCTCCTTATGATTTCTCCTAACAATCCCCTCTCCTCAGCCGTCATGCCTTGCACTTCCTCTTTTGTTTCCATTTCAGTCCATTTCACCTTCTTCATCCTTCTACACACCCACATTTCAAAAGCCTCCATTCTACGCCTATCCTCCTGCTTCAGTGACCATGTTTCTGCACCATACATTGCTGCATTTCAAATCAAAGTTTTGACGAGCCATTTCTTAACATCTTTACTCAACGTCCCTGTCATCAACTCCCTTCTCCTTGTGAAAGCCTCTTTTCCTGGTGCAACTCTTCTCCTTACATCCCTTCTACTTTAACCATTTTCGCCCAAAACATTTTTAAGATACGTCCACTGCTCCACCTGCTCTGGTCTCTACCCTCCTATTTTAATGTTAAGTTAAGCCTTTTTATTTCTGAAAATTGCATCACCTGAGTTTTATTTTTATTGATTCTCATCCCATTTCTATCGCACCGAATTTCTAATTCAGTCAGCAATGATTGCAACCCCTTGGCTGACAGACAAATTAGAGCTTGGTCATCAGCAAACCTAATTGATTTTACAAATTCCCTGCCAACTTTCATTCCTTCCTCCAGTTCTTTTCCTGCCTCTTTAACCATTTCCTGCACATGGGTGGTGACCTAACCTCCCCATATGCCCTTGCGGCGGCTTGCAGGGTATTATGTAGATGTAGATACTTTGAACAGCACTGGTGATAATGGACAACCCTGCCTTACACCACTTCCTAATACTGCCCATCCGGACTCTCCATTTCCTATTCATACCTGAGCAGTCTGGGACATGTACATGTACAGGTTGTGGATTAGCCTCCGGTCCCTACAGTCTATTCCTTTTTTCAGCAATATACTAATTAGTTTTTCCCAATTCAATCTATCAAGCACCTTTTTGAAATATATGAAACAGGGAAATTCATCCTGGATTGTATTCTATATTCCCCTCAATTGGTGATCTCATTACTGCAATGGCATCATGTGTGATTATCCCCTTCGTAAACCCTAATTGTTCATCCCCTGAGTAATAATTTGCCTTTTTCTCCATTCTTTTGTCGATGATCCTTAGAACCACTTAAGCTGAATGGGAAATCAAACTTATTGTTCTGTAGTCCTTTCATGATGTAGCTGTTACCTTTTTCGGAATATAAGGTAACACTGATCTGAAAAAGTCTTCCAGCCAGATTCCGTCCTCATAGATGCTCCAAATCAGTCCATATACACTCTACCTCCCACATTTTCCTAAATCATTTAGTAGTTCCGCAGGAATGTTGTCTGCCCCCACGGCCTTATTTGAGTTCATCTCTTTTAATACCCTTTCTATCTCATTGTTGAGTATGCCTGGACCTAAGCCATCTTTATCTATGTCATATTCTCTTCCTATGTTTAAGCTTGGTGGCCTGGGTTCTTCACCATACAAGGAGATGTACTGCCAAGCAAGGAGATGTGTTACTCTGAATAAACATAAAGTGGTAGAAAAAGAACTGTCTTTCTCTCCACACAAAAGTAGAAAATTCCAATTCTGGGCCGCAACCATATCAATCAATCATTATGAGTCTCACTGATGAAATCCTCAGGGAAACCTCAATTCAGGATTCAATTCTGGAAATAATGGGTAATTTTGTTCAAACACTCAATGACGTCAGCTTACTCTATAAAGGCAAGCAGTATTTGCCATCAAAATGTAGTCAACGAAATATTTTACCTGGTGGAGAACCCGAAAAGAATTCACCTGCACCGTATGATTGAATTATTACCAAATTCTTTAAAAAAATGCAATTTAATGTTGCAATTCTTGGAAGCACCAAATGGTCAACATGAAATGGCAACGTTGAGAAAGAATATTATAACAACTTAGGTCTAGTGTCACTTTTCTATCTGGAATTTTAAAAATTTTATATTGCCAATGGACTGGCCCTGCTGATAAAGCAATGTGATAGGTTTAGGATAGATTCCTAGATATTTAAAAACAAGAACTCTCTGCAGGCGAATATGCTCTTTCATTGTTTGCTAGATGAAGGAAAAGATCATGTACAATGATTAGGCAATATTATTGCCAAACAATGAGAATGATGCCATCAAATGTAGATTTAACATATACATGGGGTGTTGAGCGAATATATTTTTTTAAAGAAAGATGTTGTATAAGAAGGTAGTCGATAAGGGAATAAACCTGCCTCCTCTTTTGGATTTCTTCCAGCAATCCTCTCTCCTCCCCCATCATGACTTTTACTTCTTTGATTGTCCTCCCTTCCATCCATTTTTCTTTTCCTCTCTACTGCACACCCATATCTAAAAAGCTACTCCCAAATCTACATCTATCATCTTGCTTCAATAGCCAAGATTCCACAACAAAAGAAGATCACACATCACATCAAAGTTTACTCTAATCTTTTCTTAACCTCATTCCTCAATGTCCTGGTAATCAACTCCTTTCTTCTTTTGAAAGATTTGTCTCTGCAGGGTTTCAGAGGAATTGTCAATCATCAATCTCCAACTGATCATAAATAGGGAAGGAGAAAGATTAGATCAAAAATCACTCTGCCCACTCCAACTCTACAAATTACCCTCTTCTGAGCTTGATACCTTGTTGGGACTTTCGAAGATCTTATCGGGACTGGACCTAGCTCATCCCAGTAGTAAACATATTTGATACATGCATGATTTCTTTACAGCCTCTCCCTTTTTTCTTGATGTGGGGGTTGATATGAGTCCCAAACTATCACCCACAATGCTCTCAATACCTGGACAGGTCACATATTCTGACTTTTAGTAGTTAAAAAGGTTAGTGCAATGCCCCTACCTCATAGTCAACAAACAAAATTTGGGACACAAAGCTGATGATAACCCAGCCACCCACAACATGTATCACAGCACAGAAGAGCAAGATTGGAATATTATGACAAAATTTAACCAAATGAGTATAAGCCCAGATCACAGGATGTTGCTGTCGGCAAATAATGCTTAAATTCTCCTCCATGGAGACATTAAAGCAAAATTAGCAATGAAGAAAAAGGGGGAAGCAATCACATCACCATCTCCAACCTCAGTCATATCACAGAATCAAGACTCTTTTGAGAGCCACTGAATTAATAATGACTGCAAAGACAATGGCTGCCAGTTGAAAGACAATAAGGAAAAAGAGAAAAAAAGTCTCACTCTGCAGTGGAAAATCTTCCATGGTCAAAATCGTACTGTGTAGACTCAGATGAGAAGGGAATACAGTGAAACATCATCACTGATATTGCTATGGGCTGTCAGGTCAGCAAAAATAACAGTGGAATGTGTCTTAGGAAAACCTAAACCTTCCAAAAATTACACCACCATTGTAAACTAAGTTAGAGGCAACATGACATGTGGTGAGACAAAAGTGACCCAAAAGAGTTTCAAGAAGCCATTCTGTGCAGTAATAACTGTCAGCCTTACTAAGCACATGGTACTCTTTAAAGTCCAGTTTAAATGAAAAATCAGGACCATAGCAAATGATGGCTTGTATTGCTAGAAAAATGGAAGATGTCCATAGTTCAAATGAACATAACAGAGACCACAATTCAGGAAAGAATTTTCCGGCTTTACATAGAATCAACACTTGGGTTCTGAAAGCAAGTGTAGTTTGATTGTAATCCATAGGTTTGAAGAAGGTACACACTTCAGGGAAGAACAGAATGGAATGGCATCTCATGTGTTTCCATTAGATCAATCTCCTCCAGAAGAAATGTCATTTACATAATTACCATTAGAAAATTTGACTCTATCAATGCATGAACAATTGAAAACACCAAGATAGTATGTAATAATGCTATATCAATTAGTCTCTAACAAAATAATCCTTCAGAGATATGTTAAATATTAAATACATGTTGATACAGACATGACCCTAAAATTTGCCAAGCTGCTCTCTGGTGCTATTATTGCACAGAGGTTGATGAGGGAAAGGATTGCCAGAAGATCTTGCCTGGACACTACTGTAACTGCAACAGGGATCCCCAAACTTTTTCCAAGGACTGCCTGAAACATCAAAAAGTGGCAAAGCAGAAGTGGATAATCATAGCCAAACACAATGAGGTGTACAAACTATGAAAGGTATGCCCTATGACCCCAAGTTTGGTCACATTAGATCGGAAATATTGAGAGTCAAGTGATGGAAAGCAAGGAGGGTGGCCAGAATGGCAGAGAGTCCTGGAGAAGAGAAATTGAAAAACCAATCTGAACATACAAAAAACTTAATATCAGAGGAAAAACATTGAGAAAAATGGCATTAAAAATTTTCCAAGTGATGGTCACCCTAGGATGATTAAAGCAACAACAAATGACTTTGTTTCAATATATATTTAGAAAATAAATAGAATCCTTTACAACAGAAGTAATACCAATGATTAATAACAAATTTGAAGGATGGTCATTGACCATGGATCATTGGAAGGCCTAATGAGACTTGAAAAACAAGACCCCAGAATTGCTATTTTTCCTAAAAAGCCAGCAGTTGATGTACCATGACATCTGTCTGATATCTGAAACCCCCTTTTAAACAGAATTATATAATGTATCCTCCGACAAAGAAGGGGAAGATGATCATTTTAGAGCAATGCTAAAGGATCTGGCAAAAATAATAAAAATCTCTTTCAGGCAAAAACAATCCTAAATGAGTAATCTGACCCATCATTTTACATGTGTCACCAGCTTTGGCAGACCTAATAACAAAGACAGACTAGTAAAGAATTGAGGGCCATGAAAAAAAGATATTACGATCAGCATTATAATTTCCATAACACAATAATACAACATAATAATACATATCATAATAAACAAGATAATAATGAGCATAATAATGTCATAATAACTTCCTAGATTTGAATATATGAAAGTCTTACCATATAGACTTTGAAAATAAAAATAAAGCAGGCAAATTACTTTCTATTGAAGTTGATGGGAAAGTGATCTCACTGGTACAAAACATCAAATTTTTGGGTATCAGCATCAATTTTCAAATCTCTTGTGATGAACACATAAATACTTTAACTTGTAAGTTAAGCTCAGCCTGCTTCTTAATAAGGTCCATTAGAGCCAGTGTTTCAGTAGATGTTTTCCGCTCACTATATTATGGAGAATTTTACTCTCAAATAGCCTATAGTATCCTTTATTTGGGTTCATCCTCTATGGCCTTGGACATTTTCACGGTCCAAAAAAAGCCATTTGGCTTATGACTTTTGCTAAACACAATGCCCCTTGCTATCCCCTGTTTAAAAAAATGGATGCAATGCTAGTGCCATGTATTTATATTTTTCATGTAGAAATTCATACAAAAAGAAACCTATCTGGGTATGTTAAAAATTGTGATATTATTAAATATTCTATATTGCAGAGTGATAAGCTGCACGTTTTATGCAAGCACAAGAAATGCAGGTGCTGGTCGAAAATTTGATGGGCCTTCAACTTTACAATAAACTCCCAGCTGAGCTTAAGACTCAAGAAAGTTTGGCTGCATTTAAAGCCAATTTGCTTAGGTTCTTGAAATTAAAAATGTTTTATTCCATTGCTGAATTTCTAAATAATGCCTGATATGTTATTTGTCTTCAATCCATGGTATGTATTATGTTACTTTACCCTGACGTGTCTTGTATCAAGTGTAACAGTTGTAACAACTTGTTCGCTGGACAAATAAAATATATCATTAGCACACAGAAATCGAAAGACAAATGTAGCAAATTTCTACAGCCCACACAAGGCAAATAACAAAAAAGTCAATAATCCAATGTTTCGAGACATTAGATCAATTTGAGTCTTTGATATTGCAGAAATAACTAGTCAGTAATGCAACAAACTGGGTAAGGGTGAAATGCCTGATTTGAACCACATGATATTTTGAGATGCAAACTCAATACAGGATGAAGATAAGTTCTAAAGACAGCAGGTCCCAAGCAAATGAGGTGGCATATAGCCTCAGAAAGGGGGAAAACAGAAGTTGGCACTGAGTAAAAACCCTAAAAAGAGATAAACTCTGAAATTTAAAGTCACTACATGCAGTTGGCATGGATGGGACTGGCAGTCTTTGAAGTACAGGGAGAAAATTTATAGATGGTAAAATTGGCAGTACATGATCAAGGATTTGAAAAAGTACTCTCAATAGCAGAAGAAGTCTTATCTCAATCCAAAAGACTCCGGCAAAATACATCTGAGGGAGATTGTATTTTCAACACTAACAAGCAATACCAAATAATGAGATGTAGAAATGGAGGTAAGACTTAACAAATTTCTTGCCACAGTCTAATTCATCAAAGGCTAAGCTTCTGAAATCTTGAAAGAAGGTGAAAGAAGGTTGTCATGGCATATTGTTCCAATGATAGCTAAAGTGAGAAGCAGCTTGTCATCATCCATCTAAATGTCATTTATGGGAAAATTTGAGACACATTGAACTCCTAATTAGGAGATCATATTAAGACTTATTGCATGTTGATGTTGAAGAGATAAGGTAGGATATAGTATATCATTGAGCCATTTCATGCGGTAGACACGGCGAAAAAGAATGGGAAATCCATTAATTCCACTTCTATTATTTTGGAGTTCAGTTTAAAAAAATTATTAGAAAATGGTGAAAATAATATTTAAAAGAGTTCCCTGTAGGACCCTTCCTTTCGAAACCAATGTGATGTTTTAGTGTCAATGCATCTGACCAGGTGTAAGGGCAAGACAACCTACCCTAGTTGTAAAGATGTGCATAACAAAGGTGAGTTTCCCTCAAAATACTTTCATATAAATTGTTAGGGTTCACTTCCCATAGGCTCTTTGAGACTTCCAGAAGAGATAGATGAAAAAAAGATCATGGGGATTACAATCATGGATAGGAACTCATATCTTGAATCTCAGAACAGTGCACTTTTTGTACCAATGTGGTTTCAGACACAAAGATTTTCCTCGGAAGTGGAGTAAAACCTCCACCTAGCCCTTCCCACAATAGCTCTCCCCTCTTGAGGAATCCATAGAACTTATAGAATTGTGAGAGATCCATGACAGTAACAATAACAGTCATCTGCAAATGTGAATTTGAATCTGTGGAAGTCGGGGACTACTGTCTCACAGAGGAGCAAGTCCACAAAGTTTATCAAAATCAAAAGTGATAGTTTAGAGATGATGCATGAATTACTTTTAATGGTACTTAAAAATATATTTATTACATTTCACCTTGATTTCTATAATACTTTTATTCACGCAATGAAAATGTAATGGTTTCCACTCTCATTTTAAGAACTTTAAACATAAAGTAAATTATTTTAATCCTGAATGCCTTTTCGTTACAACAAACACATTTCAAAGTAATGGATGATATTTATTTTCAGGTTTTAAAATACATGGAGAAGATGACCTTAATGGACATAGAACTTGTGTGCAGTAGCTCTGTGTGTTCAGGAGACCCTTTACATGTGGACTTTCAGATACCATTATTAGCTGTAGTAGTTACCATCACCAACCTAGATGTGATTACATTTCTTAATGCATGTTTCTTCAGCCAAAGAATCACCCAGTAGATGAGGAGGACCTAGCTTAGGAGCTTTCTACACCATTCATCCTATTTGGTGATTACAGTGCACATAATTCCTTCTGGTATAATTATATGCATTGAAGAGGTAACCTTTGAATGACTTATTAATGAATTTAAACTGGTTTGCATCAATGAGGATGACAATACCCTTTCTAATACCTATCTTCTATTGTGAGTACTTATCATTGAGAAATGGACTTTTATGGCAAATAATAGTCCACAATGAACTTTGTAGGATTGAACTCTGCTCTCTCCTAACAAGGAAATTGGGAATAAATGCAGTGCCATCAGGGATAAATGTCCAGTTTCGAATTATCTCTTCTCCCACTGACATCCTGGAGTAATTTGGTGAGCATTGAAAATTATCATGCATCATTCATGGCCATCAGAGACAATTCTGGAAGGGTTAGGTAGAACTTCAAATGCAAGAAAATCATCGCTCAATGCAACCCCTTGTTCTCTGCGTAGTAATTCACATCAGCTATACAAGACTACTAGGACTCTTCTTCAGTAGATAGTAAAATTCACGATGTCCTCCAGAGAAATTTCCTTTTGTCATCTTGGTTTATCATGCTTGCCGCACTGAATTGTTGACTGAACTTTCTATGAGAACTATAGAGAATCAGTTATACTCCTTAAAAACAAACAGATGAAAGGCAAATCTTATTCTTGTAATCATCAATTGATTTCCTTAACCAGTTGCATGTGCCAACTAATGAGAAGGATTTAGAATGCATAGAAGTTTAGTTTGGTCCCTTGAGAGCAGCAGCCTTCTATTTAGTATTCAGTGTAGTTTTAAAAGTAGCAGGTGGATGATTGATCGCCCAGTACCAATTGAGAACTTCATTCCAGAGGCATTTCTTCTCTGACGAATTTTGAGCCAATCTTTCTTGGCATTGAAAAGCTTACGATACTATGTGGAGGTGCATAATTTCACAGGTCTTATATGCTCCCCATTTACTGCAATCTTGATGAGTTGGAAGGTCATATACGTTCTGATAATCACCAGAGCTGTGCTGCAGGAACGTGACAGTTGCTCCTGGTGGGTCATGCCAGATAAATTGGAGGGTAGGAAAAGGTATTTGACCCCAATGGGATGGCCATTTTGGCGATGGTGTAATGTAAAAACACCATTGAGAGATGCAAGGTGAAACCACCTCAAAATTATATCATGATGGACATGGATCAGAATATGAGTCCTAGAAATTATGTAACTCAGCCCAATCAGCCATGTGTTATGCCCAGCAGTAGGAGTGGCAAGGCTTCTGCTGTCACCATCCCCAAAATTCCTTGTAAAGTGAAATTAATGGCAGCACAGATGAGGAGTGAACTAGTTAAAATAGAGACTTGGAATGTTAGCACAATTCTGAATATGAAATATAAAGTGTAGTAGTAGTTTTGAGGGGAGGTGATCGACAGCTGAGGTCATTTGCGCCATAGGGGATGGATAGGAAAGGATATAGGTGGAGAGAAACCCAGTGTCGGCATTAGCCTACTCTTAACGAAAGGCGCCAAGGGGTCCACAGCTTAACATCCCATCCGACTGATGGCGTACTCACTCAAAGTGCCCTCCACAAAGCACCTCAAGTAGGGATCGAGATACCTCTGAAAAATATTCAACACCGCCGGGATTTGAACCCGAGCCCTCTGGGTGGGAAGCCAGTGCACTAGCCCCCGCACCATCTCGATCCCCCATCAAAGTGGGAGATAGGGAGACGAAATTTTGATATTTTAGGGCTGTATGATATAAGGTTAGATGGAAGGATAGTGCGCATTACTGGAGTGATAGCTCTAATGTAATACAAAGTTTGTCTGTAAAGTAATGCAATTATTTTTTGTGAACCACACCAAGAGTGGTTCACAAAACCGTATTCATACTCTAAATTTCACTATTCAACACTACCTACCAGATGAATATGCCCTGAAGATAAGGAAAAATGGTTGTGTAAATGCCAAAGGAGATCACCAATATCTGGCAATAGTGCCAAGATAAATGCTCCCAGCCATACTTCTCTGCATGCCTGGAAGTTCACAGCCATACGCAACTTAGCAGAATACTGGTCCAGACCCTCTACATTGCTAACCTGGCTGAGGAAGACTTAACTATTCCGATTCCAGACAAACCTGAAAGGAGTCCCTTTTGGGACCATTAAAGTAATCCAAATTGCTGTGATAAAGCTCTATTTGAGGTTCCTGTTGACATCTTAAAGGATGCATACGGTGCATGAGAGTTGCTGGCAAAAATGCATTGTTGACAAAGGGGACTAATTCAAAGAATATTAAACTAGACTAAGAAGCAGTAATTTCTTTATTTATAATTGATTTTGCAAACATTCATACTTAACTTGTATTTTTGTTGCTCATTAATGGGAGGGATTTCCAAATGCAGTTAAGGAGCAAAAACTTTCGAAAGGAAGCAGTGCATTAGTAATCTCTTAATTGATTTCTTTTACTACCCAATCCCTAACCTTTCCTCTAAAGTTCTAACTAGGCATTCTATGCCATAGATTTCTAAAATCTTCATTACAATACCCAATTAAAATTATGAGACATTCATAAAATAAATATGCACTTTAGAATAGGACCAAGGTATGGTGTTTCAATACAAATATGCATTACAAAAGTGTAAAGCGGCCACTGTGTAGTACACTTCATTGTAGTTATGAAAATATTTGTATGTGATGTGGATGGCATTTTGTATGTGATGTGGAGGTTTGTTTGTAAGTAATGTTGAAGAGTCATTGTATGTAAAAATATTTTGTCTCTTATCTGTTTTTATATGAGTTAGTATGTAATTTTCGATGTAAGAGTTATCTTTGACTTAACTTGACCGTTGTCACCAGGAAATCGTCTAATTGTAACGTAATTGTGTAAATAAAATAAAATAAACAAATAAGCAAAATATTACCTGCTCATTCATTACATCAATGGTTCTAAATAATAGTCAATTCCCACCATCATTTAAGAAGTCACATAAGCCAGGATTGTTTTATCCATTACTTTCAATAAAAGTATGATAGTTAAAGAGTACAGCAACGTAAATTTGCAATTGAATTAATTGCAAAGTAATTATTTGGTGATTAAAACAGACCTATACATTTCAGCATGTAAGGAAACAACTTCCTTAGTAATTGCTTCTTTGGAAAATAAATGATAGGCTTTTTTCATTGCTTCCTTATATGTGTGTTTAGAGGGCAATTTGATATAATGACAACTTCTGTAACAATTTCTCAAAGCAATTCCCCCTATTATCTGCCAATCATCCAGGGTATTCAAATGAAGAAATAAATTTTAAATGTCCAATAAAGAAGCAAAGCACATTATTCAACTTGACGCAGACGTGCAAGACGTTGTGTGAGTTCATCTTGCTCTTGAGATACTTGAGTGGAAGCTCCAATAGTACTGGTTGTGCCCTGTGGAAGTTGGAGGTTCAAATCTAATCTGAAAATAATAAAAAGGAATACATGCACTCTCAATTATTACCGTTTTCACTAATAATTTATTAATTATTGATGATTCTGAGACTGGCATACTTAGAACATATACAAATGCATTCATAGGGTTGCCATACCTTGATCTCCTAAAAAAATGACACTTGAGGACAAATTAAAAGAAATCTGAAGATTGAAATTAAGGGAGCAGCCAATGCATTATTTTAAAATAGTAATTACTAGATTAAAAATAATCAGAAAAAAGTAATGTCTGAATTATTGAATTCTTATAATGTAAAGTAAAAAAAACTGATGCCTTAAAAAGAATTATAAGCTAGGTACTGTATGTATGTTTAATGCTAGTATCACTTTGAGAAACACTAAGATTATTTTATAAAAAATTAGTACATGAAAAATATTACTTACTCCAAATTGAAAAATGTTTGGCAACTATATGAATTTTCAAAATTCTTCTCAAGGACGTTGAATTTAGCCAAAAAAATGAGGATGGTGTCCACAGAAATAAGGACATGTAGTAAACATCAATGGGTGTACTATTGTACATCAATTTGGTGAACTATTATTGACTACATTATCATTACACTATCCTATCTAATGGGTAAATTAGAAAATATTGATGGCTGTATATTCCAATGATCAAGGTATGAATTCATGAATTTAACTGCTCATAGCAATTTATTCAATAATGAATTTTATTACTCACAGAAACATCATAAACTCACTAATACTGACATAGCTAGACATTATTTTCTAGGATGAATGATGCTATTTCACCATCAAATTAGTGAAAATAGATGTTTCATATTAAGAGTATTGTGTAAAAAAAAGAATTAAGGGATCAAAATCAAATGCATGCACTCTATTTTAAAATTATTTTGAATGGCACACAGTGACTGAAATCTTTCATGATGACACTAAAAAAGGCTTTCTATTCATTGTTTATATTTCTTATTAAATCCTGCACATAATGTCACCCTGAAACATTTAACTTCAAACAAGTTTGTCTGCACATCACTACTGGCCAAAGGTAAAAATACTGGTTCCACATACAATTACGTGGTAGGAAGTTGAAATTTATTTAATCTGTTTTTTATATCCAGCCATGAATACAAACCCTGCTTCATCTGCCACTTGCTGCATGAGGTTCTCAACATCATTCTGAGGAACACTAGCAGTTGTTGCCTGTGACATTGCATCCTCCATGTAAGAACTCTGCACATCAAGATCCTCAAACTGATTCTCAAATTTATCCAGGATTGATGATATCTTATCAAAATTCATCGATTTCATTGCTACATCGATTTTTTTGATCACATCAGTCATAGACTGGGTAACCTAAATAATAAATTCATATATTATTGGTAAATAGCAATGGCTCAGACTTTAGACTATAAAAGGAATAAAGTTGATGTGACTGAGTTTTGCATCCACATAAACTCTTAATATTCCAGTGATAAAGTAGAATTCGCATATATTTGCTACCAGCTATAAATTTAAATTTTCAAACATAAAATAGAACTTCATATCTTAATTTTGGTAAATCATACATACATTCTGCCAATTTCATAGAATACCACCAGCACCTAAAATTCAACATAGTGCACAATTCAAATAAAAATGTTCCACATTTAGTTTTAATCAACTTTGAAAAAGCTAATTTTGTAAGTATCATGTAGCCCTATAATTTGGAAAATTCTAGTAACTTTTAACAAGAACCTACATATACATTTCTAACAGAATAGAAAAAAACAGTAGCTCACACTCACTATATTGAACAGATTGCAACCAATAACTTTTATTTCAAATAGATTTCTTGAATTTGAATGACAATCTTTTTCTACTGGAAGAACATGAGTAAGTTCTTTTCCCTGGTGAGCTTGTTAAATAATGCACTTCTCTACTTGAAATTTCTTTCCCAAATTTAAATATGCTGCTGAAAAAGTATAAATTATTAATCTCATTCAGGAGGCACGAATTTCAAGAAAAACTATTTGATTGATTTAAGTATTTATAAAGTTATTAGTTTAACCCTTTGTCAAAAGCAAGGAGAGTTCAAGCAGTTTGAAAGAAAAGATATGCGTTGAAAATCAAAAAAATGATACATATATGCTGAAAAAGAGGATACTACCCTTTCATGGATAAAAATTAAAGTAACTGGTCTCTGAAATACTAAAAAATCATTAGGTGTGATTCACATAATGTGCAGCACATGAATTGTAATCAATCCTATGGGAACAAATAAAAGGTCTCAGATGGTTTTCAGAGTGCTCAATATTAGTCCTTGAGCTGGGTGTTTTTAGTTTGATCATTTTTATTTTCAATGGCTTGGTATGTTTATTCTTTTTTTCCTGCCCCTCCATTACCAGAAGAGCCACTACCTATACAGTACTTGTCAGAATTTACATGAAAATAGAGTTTAAGTCAACAAATTTTTTGGGTTTGCATTTCTCTGCTAACCTTGTTGATGGAGGTGGTTTAAACCAATGAAAAATGAACTCAAAAAGAAATTTATTTATACTACCTTTCTTTTGGTGAGAAAATTTTGGACCTGGCTGGCCACCGAATCTGCTCGTTCACTCATCCTGAGGTAATGAAGTGCTTGGTTCTTCCGCCTAATAGCATTTTCAGCATGATTTTGTGCATTTTCCATGTTTCCTTTTCGAATGGCATCCTTACACATTGCTTCTTCCAACTGTTGCTCAATTTCACATTTCCTTGTATTTCTTTTCAATTCTTTTACAGCAAATTTCAAATTGAAGAGATGTCCTGTTTCACATAGTTAAGGAGATGGAACATTTCATATTTAATTTAGTACTTTGAGTCCATTTGACTCATAAGACAGTGCAACATAGGAAATTTGAAATACTCAGAAGATGAAAACTGGAAAAAACCAAAATTACCAACCTTACGGTTGGTTTGATAGAATGGGACAGAGCTTCCTAACAGTAAGACTAAATACATGTGAAATTCACACATCAGGGTAGGGAACCCCAAGATCTGGTACCCAAAAAATCACACTACTTGGGTAAAGCTTAGGGTACTCATGGTATCACCTGGATTCAAGCCCTTAGGCCAGTAGCCCAGTACTTTACCCACTGTAATAACACATCCTCCAAAAGCTGAAAATAATGTAAAAATTTTAGGACAACATTTGGTGATCAAAAGATATAGCCAAAGGGATAAAAATAATTCAAGATAGCCCTTAATAAATCATAAAATTTTCTCATGATTGTAAATCATTAAAGAACTTAGCATAAATAAATATGCATTCTCACATTAAATGGTTTAAAGAGGAAATAGGAAAGCACATTACAGCTGACTCAAGATGTAATATTTACAAAATACATTTAATCACTCAGTAAATAAAAATTATTAGTTTTCCAGTTTTACTGGGTGATATAAAGAAATTAGGGATACAGAGTCCACCCAGCTCATGCCCATGTGCTCTGTGATCAATCATTTAATCTACAGTCCTTACCATGAATATTAAAAAAACATCTCTTGCAATAGAATTATGTTTAATGATTTTAGAGGTAAATATAAGTCAGTTAATCAACCAAAAAGCAAGACTCTAACATTACTTTGACAAAGTTGAAATTTTCATCATCTTTTTAAGAATATGATTAAGAGAGGACTTATTATTACACAAGTACTGAACAGGGAAATCTTTCTATAATTAATAGTCAGGCCAAATTACTTAATACAAGTTTACATGATGATCGACATATTTAAATAAATAAATGCTAAATTATAACACTTGAATTTCTATCAAATAAACGTCTATGATACCCTTTCCCAGAGTCTAAAATCTATCTTTCAAAATGTCTGCAAGCTTCAATAGAAGGAACAGGGTTATACCTCATAAGGATGATGTCATTTCCCAGTCACAGTGAAGAATAACCTTAGGTGCACACTGATAAACATTAGCACATGTTTAACATTTTTTTTATTCTGCAGTTTCAAAGATGTTTAAAAGGACCTCAAATATTGACCAGATGGGAATATGATTTCTTAGAAAGGTTTTTGATGGCCAATGATAATGTGGAGAGACGACGCCAACAAGAGGGAATGGTGAGCAATTTATATATCTATTTTATTGATTTACCCTGCAAGCCACCGCTAGGGTGTGCAGCAGGAAGTAAATACACACCAGACTAATTTTTACCCAAACATGACATTACCACAGTTGGAAAATGTTATTATAATCCCCTGTCATTTGTGGAAAAAATGACATTTTAAATCTATTTGTTCTACATTTAATCTCTCTAATTTTATTTACATGATCTCTCCCACCGTAGTACAAGGGGGGTAATAATACATTTTCATCAATGCTGCTAAAGAGATTCCCTTCCAATTTATGCCAGAGCTTCAATCTATCATTTAACTTTTACTCCATGAGTGATCCCCAGCCCAGGCCCTCCAATATTTTGGATATGCTACTAATTTTAAAAACAAAGTTTTACAAATCTAGCTTTTCTACGCTACACGCGATCCAATTTGGCAATATGAGCATTAAACTGGATAGTGAGAAGTTGTGAAGGAAAAAATGTTTTTCTAAGAGGATCAAATGGAAAGGAGGTGGGGAACAGAGGGAATTGCAACGTGCCTTCGATTTCAAAGCCATCTTCACCATACACAGAAATATTACCTTGGAGTGAGCCCTAGCCATACTGCGGGTTATCTCTTGCCGCTCGGACACAGTGAAAGGCCGACAACATCCAGATGGTCCTGCAGACGCCAATCGCCGAGGACTCTACAGCGAGCGATCGAGTCCAGCGAGATATCAATCCCGTTTTTTAATCCCAACCCTTCCCTCATCCGAATCTCACGGTCTCTTCCATCTTCACACCCATTGGCCATTGAATTACCGTCAAATAAATCATATTTCCGAGGAAGTAAGTGGGCACAAAAGAAGAAATTTGAAAAAAATGACTTTCATTATTTGACTAGATTAAGGATACTTTCCATTGTTACCATCGACATCTTGGGCAAACGATTACGTAAAAGTAGATGTTTATTTATGTTTCCAGTATTACATAAGCGTTTATTTCTGTGGAAGAGAATGCGATACAAATAACTCGACACTTAACACATAACTGGAAATATGACTGAAACTAATAAGTCAAATATGAAAAAAAACTTTAACTGAATATCTTATAATGAACAAATAACATACAATAGTTGTCCAAGGGAATGATTCACCGTGACTGTGCCGTATTTACTGTTGCAAATCCCATGCAAACTACTAATTTACGATAAGGAATAACTGCCCAGAAATTAGCCCCTGAAGTAGCAATAACGAGCTGCTACCGCAGACGATGGCGTTAAGAGCAGAAGCGTATATGCGAATTCCCAAACCATACGGGGTTTTCATTGCTAAAACAAAGGAAACTTCTTTGTTTACGTTCAGTAAATGTATTCCGGACAAAGTAATTGGGGAGCACTTGTTCACTCGTGCAGCGGCGTCTAAAATGTATGTTACTGAGAGCGTGATGTTGCGAAAAAAGTAACAGTTTAACTGTTTACTCTCTTTGGATGATTCTACTCGTCAGATCGGTTCGCCGCTGCATTCCACTTGTGATGGGACCAGACATTTTTCTCATAAAATGTTTTACTGTTTGGCTTTGTGAAACTATAATAATTGTATAATGACTCACAAATATTAAGTTGTCAATGTAAATGCCCGAGCGGTGTTATCCATCGTTATCATCATCATTGTTCGTTCAATCCTAAGCCTGCAACCCTTCATCCTACCCTATCCGATGATAATTGGCTTACTTCCTGGTATTTTTTGCATTTTACTTTCTTCTTTATTTGTCCCATAATGTATCCCTTGGCCTTCCTCTTGGGACTTCTCCCTCTATTTTCCTTCTATCATACTCTTCACGAATCCATTGTGTCTCAGGGTGTGGCCAATCATCTAGCCCTTCTTTTCTCTATGGTGTTCCGTAAGGTTCGTTCGTCGTCTATTCCTCTGTAAACTTCATTTCTTATTTTATCCGTCCATTTGACCTCAAGCACCCTCCTCCAGCACCAGGTTTCGAAGGCTTCTAGTTTTTTCTGGTCTACTTTTCCGATGGTCCATACTTCTGATCCATAGAGTGCCACGCTCCATCCAAATTTTTTATGTCTTGTTTCCTCGTCTTTAGTTCTATCGTCTTTGAACACAGCAGTTGTCTTTTCATTGTGAATGCTCTCTTAGCTTCACATATTCTTCGCTTGATGTATGTAATACTTCTTCCGTCCCATGTGATGGTACTTCCGAGTCAGGTGAAGGAATCCACTTGCTCTAACTTTGTCCTTTCAGTGAGACTACTGTATTCCGCTTCCCTCTTCCACATACTAGGATTTTAGGATTCGTCTTGTTTATGTATCTCGCGAGAGCCAGTAACTAAGAGAGGAGTTGGCGAACCTTTTTGCCCCTCACGGTCCATCGAAGACAGTCGATTAATGGAAGAGGGTAAGAATTGAAATTGGAGTGCAGAATTTTCAAAAGAAATACGTACATTGAAAATGCTCGTTCTTGATTCAGGCGTGGAATAATGCGAGACCAGATAGCGAAACACTCGATTGAATGCAACAAGCAGGTTTGAATTATTATTTTGTTACATCGATGTATAAACACGACTATCATTCGCTTATAATGAATATAAATTCCAATTATGAAGAAAAAAGGTGTCCTTTGGGCATGGAGCTGTCTGTAGGAATTGCCTCGATCATTTCCGAGTGAATATTTGAAATACTATATAATAAATGAAATACAGTTAAAACTATTCATGGCCAAAAGGTGATTATAAAAAAACGTGCTACTTGCAATAATTTGGTTGATTTGACACCTAAAAGCATACAAATCCATGTGTCTATCCATCTCTATATCACTAATTTGTCTCAATGAATTTTTCGAAGATATTTGATTAGCCCTTCGATGGAATATTCTTTTAATGAAAGGTGACAGCTGGAGAAGAAAGAGGAAAGGAAATGGAAAAAATGAAGAGAGAAATGGAAGGAAATCCAGAAATAAGAAGTTGAACATGAAACAATAAAAGTATAAAATTTAAAAAAAACATTAAGGGTAATTAAAAAAACGAAGGCAGTGGAAATTTGGGATGATACACACATCGAAATACGGTCGTAGAATAAAAAAAACTACGAAGTGGAAAAGTGCTTCGATCAGTCATTCATTATGTTCGACTTCCACCACATCACGCCTGAAGCTACTCAATGTGTACTAAGAAATTTTCCATGCATTGTTTCTCCTCATGTCCGGCCTCTTTCGGCTCACTGCGACCTTCAGCCTATTCATAACCTTTAAGTAGAAATCTCTGCTGACAGTTTGACTTTGAGGGACGTATTCGTAATGAATCAGCCCTTGCCTATCGAAGAAACACCACATGACCTTCAAATTGGACCGGGATATTCGAGCTTTCTTTGGTCGCGGGGAATGAGGACATTTACACTGTAAAGACTGTGCATTTGTCTTAACATCATAACCGTAAACCCAGGTTTCGTCACCGGTTACGATGGTTTTAAGAAACTCTGGGCCGGCATTGGCTCGATCCAGGAGTTCCTGACAAATGTCCACATGGTTTCGTGTCTGTTCATCAGTCAGCAACCGCGGGACGAATTTTGATGCAACGCGCGTCATGCCCAAAATGTTTGTCAAAATTGTCTGATAGGATCCAAAACTAATGTTTACTTCTTCAGCCATCTCCGTAACAGTCAAACGACGATTTGCCCCCACCAAATCGTTCACCAATTTGATATGCTTGGGGTCTGTCGAAGTGGGAGGCCGCCCCGTTCGCGAATCTCCATCTGTCGAGGTTCTGCCCGATTTAAAATCACTGTACCACTCAAAACACTGCCTTGGTTAAATAGTTTCATTTAAAAAAGCTTGCTGAATCATTCCAAATGTTTCCGTAGCACTTTTGCCAAGTTTGAAACAACATTTCACGCACGCACGCACGCTGTTCCTCTAGCTCCTTGATTGCTGCCGTTGCACACGGCGACGAACAGGCTTAGACACGTACAGCTGCTGCTGCGTAACGACTCGTCGTAAACAAACGCAACACCTCTCGTTTTAGTCGTCTGATGTGTCACTAGATGTCGCTTTTTATCACTCAATCAAATATGATAAATCTTTAAAATAATATGAGGTATTTGAGGAGGATATCAAGGAGTTTACACCAGAAGATGACCCTGGCACAGCACATTATAAGCAGCCTATCACACTTATTTGTGTTCTCATGGGGAAGAAAATGGATGCAGTTAATACATTAGATAAGTGCTTTAACATTCTCCAAAGGAATTTACGATTAACTCCCTCCATTACATTCAACCTGCCCATTGAAGTGTCGCAAGGGGCGTTTCTATGGTGCGACACAAAGGGTATCGCGGAAAGTCATAATAACTACACCGAGTCTCACAATCGTATATTATACAACATAGTTATAGTGCACCATTTACGAAGGTATACGCAACTTATGGATGGCTAGACCCTCAGTAAACCAACGCGCGTCCGTCGGGAAGGAAGGGGGTATGGCAGGGCGGACGCGGTCACGACACGCATAACCTAGGCAGAGCCCTCGTCCGTCGGGAAGGAAGGGAGTATGGCAGGGCGGACGTGGTCACGACACGCATAACCTAGGCAGAATCCTCGTCCGTCGGGAAGGAAGGGAGTATGGCAGGGCGGACGCGGTCACGACGAACGTAACCTAGGCAGAGCCCTCGTCCCAAGTTGAGTCAGAAATAGGACACGCTGTCGCGACAAGCGCAACACAGCCGAAGCTTCGTGCTCTACCGGTCACCGCCAGATTACCAACTGACCTCTTTTCGCTTCATCTCTTGGACGGACCCCCGTTACTCCGGTCGGGGCTCCACTGTGTTGCCTTTCCAGCCGCCTAGGCTTCTAAGGCAGGGCGTCGTCTTCTGCGTTGTCACGGCGTTCTGGCGATCCCTGCTACTGAAGCCTGGGCCTCTTCTTCGCTGGGAGGGCATCTTGGCGATCCATGCTCGCAATGGGGCGCTTATAGCGGTCCCACGTTGAAACCTGGATCTCTCCGAGGCGTCGGATGGTGGTGACGTCTGAATCCGCAGCCCTCCCGAAGAATCTTCGAGACAGCTCCGGAAGAAGGACGTTCAGAGGTTCCATGTTCCCGTCCTGGTGCATCCCTTCCACGCGGGCGTAGCGCCCGCATTCCAAGATGCACCGTAGCGCAGAGATCTGCACCACTTGGATGAGAGCGAGGGTAGACTTCGGCACACCTGACCATACCGGCGCTGCGTACGTGATGATAGGACCTCTTTTCCTCGTCTTCTTTTTGCCAAAACGTTCCCTCTTGACGCTTGGCTTGCAGCTGCCCGATGATTTAATCATTCAGCTGCTGTGTTTGCGGCTTCTTAGCCCGTCGATGAAGGAAGGTCCAATCAACTCCTTTTCCTTTTCAATGGCGGTTGGTCGTTGTCCCGTCCCGTTGCTGCTCTTGGGCGTTTGTGCCTTTCCCAGGAGACAGGTTTTAAGCCGCCGATCGACCTCAAGTGCTCTTCTTTTTTGCCTTCAATTTCCTCATAAAAGGCCGTCGCGCGAGTCTTGATGACATCTCCAATGGGCGCAGTTTCAGTTAAGGCGTGGAGAATTTCTGCGGCATAGTTCCAGCCAAGCCCAAGTACACTGTTGAGTGCCCCTCTTTCCGTCACCTCCAAGTGGTGGAAGGCCGTCTGAGTCTTTCTGCCACTCCATGCCGGTGAAGCGTACATCAAGATTGGGCGAATTGCCGCTACGTACAGATACGTCTTTGTCTTGATAGAGAGGAACGGTGAACGCAGCAGCGGCGAGAGTTGTAGTCGTCTTCCTCTTGCCTTCCTGGTGGCAGCGAGGGCGTGACTTTTGAATGTCAGTCTTTTATCCAGTATCACGCCTAGATAGGTCACCTCTTCCTTCCATGGCGCCTCCTCGGTGCCCACGAGGATTTCTCCTGGTTCTCGCAGTCCTCCAGGTGAAAAAAGAATCGTCTGCGTCTTTGCGTTGTTGACGCCGATTCGCCACAGGGCGTACCACTCCAGCAGTTTGTCTACTGCTCGCTGCAGGTATGTTGCCGCCAAGTGTGCTCTCCGCGAAGTGGTCACTATTGCTGCGTCATCCGCATACAGGGCAACCATGGTATGTCGTCCATGGTCTACCGGGAGGTCCGCCGTATATAGATTAAAAAGTATCGGTCCGAGCACCGATCCTTGCGGCACGCCTGCGTGGACCTGTTTCCGCTGTGACAGCGCGCGTCCCCAGGCGACACGGAAAGTCCTTCCTGTCAGGTATGATGTTAGCAAACGGCGCTGTATTGCAAGTTTTCGCCTGAGACCAGCGTGCCATACCCGGTCGTAGGCTTTCCTGATGTCAAAGAAAGCCGCCGTTGAGCAGCATCGCCGATTGAATCCGGCCGTCACCTGTTCCACGAGACGGACGAGCTGGTGTGTGGTGGAGTGTTCCTCTCGAAAACCGTACTGTGATGCCGGCAAGATTGAGTAGGCCGCGATGTGCTTCAGGAGATGTGGCAGCAGTACCCTCTCAAGCAGCTTTCCCAGGGTCGCTAGCAGGGCGATCGGGCGGTAGTTCTCTACGTTCCGAGCGGACTTCGGCGGCTTCGGCAATAGGATGACTTTTGCCGATTTCCAGATGGCCGGAAAATGTCCCATGGAGAAGCAGGCCGTAAAGAGCGTAATAAGGTGTGTTGCGAGCGAGACAGGCATCTGTCGAAGGGCCTCGTTCGGGATGTTGTCCTCTCCTGGTGCTTTCTTGCAGCGTAGTCGTCCAAGGGCTGCTCTCAGGTCGTTTTCGGTAACCTTCATTACCGTCATGGTGCCCTCCTCCGTTGCTTCATCCTCTTCAGGAAAGTCGCTAGGATCATCTGGTACCAGTGGATCCGGAGTCGACGTGAAAGTGGCCTCCAGCGTAGTTGCTGCAAATTCAGCCTTTTCCTCTTCCGTGATAAGAGGGCCACCAGGTGAGTCGATCGGTGGGTCGATCCGAATGTTGTGGCGAAGAGAAGCTGCCATTCTCCAGATGCTCCCATGTTCGATTCGGAGGGAAGCAACCTTCCTTTCCCACGTCGTCTGCCTGTGGTCCTGGATGAGCTGCCTCACTTCGGCTCGTTTTCTTCTAAACCGTGCCCCATCCGCGGGACATTTGGTTCTTTGAAATCGTCGTCGAAGCCGATTTCTTTCGCGGATGCGGCGAAGGATGGAATGCGGCAGCGTCAGATGTCCAGAAGGGCGGATCACTTTTATTGGCACGGTGTTCTGTAATGCTTGGTCCACGCCAGCTGTTATGACAAAAGCATATTCGTCCAGCATAGCTTGTGACGTCAGTGATGGCGGCTGTTCCGGTAAAATGTCGGACAGGATCTGCCTGTACCCTGTCCAGTCTGTTGTATCCAGGCATCGCACCGGCCGTGGGGGAAGTAACGTTGGGCAGCATCCCAGATAGGCGCAGACTGGGTAGTGGTCGCTGTCCAACGTCGGTGTCGCCACGAGAGAAAGCAAACTCGTGAGCCTACGGTGCAGCGCAATATCTAAGACGTCTTCGCTCCTGCCGTGATGCTGATGCGTTGGCCCATGTGGACCCGCGACGCGTACTCCGTTGTTCTGAGCCCATGTGAGCAGCGCTTCACCCCGAGGGTTCGGTGTAATTGAATGCCATGCAGCATTCTTTGCATTTAGATCCCCGAGAAAAAGCGACGGCCGTGACCTGGAGAAGATGACTTCGAAATCCTGTGTGGCTAGAGGTCGTTTTGGGGGAGATAGAGTGACCCCACTGTGAGAGAGCCGAGCGAAGTATCTACTTCAATTGCTGTCGCCTCTAGATGCAGTCGAGCTGGTAGATCAATTTTTCTCGCAGCCAGGTCAAGCGAAACGAGGACCGCCGTGCCCCCCCTCTTGTTTGCCGGTCATCTCGGTAAACTGCATAGCCTGGAACGCCGTATGAAGTTCCAGGACGGAGATGAGTCTATTGCAGACAGACGATTGAGATTCTTGCCTTCCGTAGAAAGGCAAGCAATTCAGGGGTCTTTCGCTTCAAAGCGCCGCCGACATTCCATGTGGCTAGGATGATAGATTTATTTGATTCTCGCCTATGGTCCATTTTGGTTTGGGAAAATAGCGGTAAGGGCGACAGTTAAAGCTTGCAGCTGTTGTTGCAATAGCGCAGCAGAGGACGTCAATGCTTCCAGGATGGAAGAGAGGGATGTAGCCAAAGTTGGAGTCGGCATCTGCGAGTCTGCAGCCCGCCTCTTCTGGAGAAGAGGAATTTTTCTTTCTTCTGCTGTCTCCCTGGCGACCGGAGCCGGCGTCGAGAGTGGAGGAAAGTCAAGATGCTTGCACATGGTCAGACATTGGGTTGCGTTGGTTGGGTGTCCCGGCTTCCACGCGTTGAAGGTACCAAGCGTCTTCTGTTGAGGAGAAGGCAGCTCTGTTTCAGCGGCGGTGTTCTTCGCCCCCTGGGTTGGTGCGCCTTTCCTCCGGAGGCTAGCCATCTTCATCTCCTTCTGTTTGGCGTAGACAGGGCAGGTCCTGAAAAATGCAGGATGGTTTCCTCCGCAGTTACAGCAACAAGTCTTCTTCCTTTCCGTATCCGGACATTGGATGCCTTCATGTGCACCAGCACACTTGTAGCATCGCGGGGCTGCCGTGCAGTTGGAAGATGCGTGTCCGAATCGGGTGCACCGGTAACACATTTGTGGCTCCCTGTGCTGATATTTTGCCACCCTGACACGGGAATTGCCGATGTATCTTATGGCAAGCATTTCTTTTGTTTGCCATTCAGGGTTTTCCTTGACAACGACAAGGAAGAAGGTTCCCTGCCGCACCAGATGCACCCGTTCCACCGGAATCCCCATGGCGTCCATATCCTCTTTCAGCAGCTCAACTGGGTAGGTGCACGGAAGTCCACGAACCGCGTAGAAATTGGCTCGTAGGGATTTCGGGCCCCAGGTCGAGAATTGTGCATTTGACTGCACCAACAGCTGCTTTACGGCTGCATAATCAGCCGCAGTCTTTAGTTGAAGTCTCGTCGAGTCGGCTGTGTGGATTGCAGTAAAGGAATTGTCCGTTGATTTGGATCGGACAAGTTTCAGCAAGGCCGCGTGGTCTACTACATCGTATATGATGAGTGCCGGGGGGCGTGGTTCCTTTTTTCGGCTTGCCGGGGATCCAGATGGTGCAGATGAATTTTCAGCCTCCATCGCCACGGGAGCAGAAGAGATGTCCGCGTCCGGATCCGTGACGAGCGGTGAGAATTTATTACTCGTGCTTACCGGGCGCTTATTAGTTGCTTCTTCAATGGAAAGGAATGGTGCGCTACGCTTGCCGGCTCCTCTGGGATCCTTGACGTGTCGCCAGTCGTCGTTGAATTTCGCGGCAGGGGCAGACGGCCCCTGATGCATGGAAACGTCCATATTTAGAGCGCCGGCAGTATGAACAGGGTTTGAAGAAGTATTTTCTAGCTGCTGGTCGAGAGGAGTCCTTATAGTGTCCGCTGGCAGCGGCACGATGTCCATATTGGGCGCCACCGGCGCCTTGCTTCGCTGTCCCTCGATTATTTAATGATGTCAGCCACCAGGGTTAGAAGTATCCAGTAGTATATTCCAAGGGAGGCGTACGTCGAAATTTCAGTAGGTATATCCAGGTCAGGTCGGTCTGATGGTCTCAGGTCAAAGTCAGGTCCAACGACCTCTTTTCGCCCCGTGATCAGGGCTTTTATACCCAATTTAGGAGCCGGGGGAGGAATACAATTGAAACATTGTCTTTGGTCACGTGGGAGTTTTGGAGGAGCCAGGGAAGGAATGCCATGCTGCATACTTGCAACATTGTGATTTTGATCGCTTGGGGTATTCGGAGGAGCCAGGAAAGGAGTACCATGTCGCAAACTTGGGACAGAAGATATGGAAAAAAGTTGCCAGCTTTTTATTGAAATGACAAAAAAAGAGGGAAACCCTTAAAGTTTATAATCATGTTCACCGTTTGAGGAAGCTTTATAAAGGGGAGCTTGATACTGATAGACTGGAAACAAAGTTCATTTATTCTGAACTCTGCTGTCAGTACAAAGGAAAAATTGCTCTTAGAAAAGGTGTTGGATACCTTGAGGAATTAAATGCTGTTTTATGCAATAAACTTTGAGAGAAAGACCCAAGAGTAGAGGTCATGATGGTAAAGATTAACTAAATTCTTATGTAACTCGGAGTGTATGAGAAAGTAAAGGGCATCATTACTTTGCCGATTGAAGGCTATTCTCTGCAGAGTTTGTATACAGGTTTGTATGTCTATTTCCACCCCTGAAACCAATAATAGCCACATAAAATGACAGCGCAGGCATCATACATTGTGACGAGATACCTATACAAAGGCTCCTACAAAATTCACAAGGCCATTTGTAGATGTTTAATAAATAGATGCCAAAGTTGTATTTTTTGTTTGGAGAAAGACACCCAGCAAGCCAATACAAACATTTAATTCATTTAAAGGCTGAAGTGATATTTTCTGTGATATGTTATTGTTCTGTGATATGTTATTCTGTAGCTGTTATTGTTGAATGGTTTTTGTATTCACAATGTTCATCTTGCATAGAAATATTATGAAGAGGAGTGATATTAAATTTTATTGTAACTTTATAAAATCTTTGTTATTGTGAATTCACATTTTTATATCGCATTCGTGATATTCATTCATCAGTGCAAAATTATAACTCTACAATGTTAAAAAAATGATTAATTTTTAACTATTTTATACTGATGAAAGTCAGATTCTTTATTTGCTTTTAAACATATGACATTCATTATCGTATAGTAAATTAATTGACGTTTGTGACAAATGAGTAGCATATTTAGGCAGTGCTGAAATGAAATAGTATCATAGAACATGAAGTTCATCATCTTGTATCATCTTACATTTGTGCAGTTGCTCTATCTGTACCAATTACATATTAAATGTGGCCATATAATGTGCATTGGTTTGTGTGATGAATATGTAGACTTATACATCATTAAAGAAAGTTTATATTTCTTCCTGTTGGTGACATCAGACCTCTTACCTCAAGCTACCAGGAACTTTGAATGCAGTTATTTTTTTTACGATTGGAAGATTGCTCAATATAAATGTACTCATGTGTAATGGTGCTACTTAAAATATTAAATGGATTTAATTCCATGGTTAAACTATACGAGGCGATTCGAAAAGTAAGGTCTATTTTTTTCATGAAAAATCTAATTTCTTCTCAACTTTGCATACATCATTGGAAAGGTTAAGCATTTAGCTATTTTTATGCTTAGTTGCCTTGATGATCAATCACTTTTGGCATCCTTGTAAGCAGCTTTTTAATACTGGCATCGTACCTTTCTCCCACCGCATCACAAAGTCAACTGCCGGCGACCAAGGTGTTTTTTGAGTGCGGGAAACAAGTGGTAGTCTCTGGGGGCACCTCCCAGCTGTAAGGAGGGTGGTTGATGATATCCCAGCTGAATTCATTTAGTAGGGTGGTTGTTCTGCTTCTCTGATATAAATTCATCACCATTTAGTGGAAGTGTACAGTGAGAAGCGTATGAACACCAAAAACATGCGGAAGTGGTGCAGGGAGTTTTTTGATGGCCAGGGAAACGTCCACGATGAGCAGCGGTCAGGATGGCTGAGTTTGCCGGAATCAATGGTGGTTCCAATTGACAAGATAGTGCACAATAACCGGAGAATTACTCTTCAAGAGATAAAGGAAGGCCTTAATGAAGAGAGTGGCTACTTCTTCGTGCAGAACATTGTGTCGGAGGTCCTCGGTTACCACAAGGTGTCTCACCAAAGGAGTGTGTTCGCATCATGACAATGCACGTCCACATGTGTCACATCAAACGACCACCCTACTCAATGAATTCCGCTGGGATATCATCGACCACCATCCTTACAGCTGGGATGTTGCCCCCAGCGACTACCACTTGTTTCCCACTCTCAAAAAACACCTTGGAGGACAGCAATTCAAGTCAGATGAGGAAGTGCAAGAAGCAGTCATCAGTTGGCTTCGTGACGTGGCGGGAGAAAGGTACAATGCCGGTATTAAAAAGCTGGCTACAAGGATGCAAAAAGTGATTGATCTTCAAGGCGACAATGTAGAAAAATTGCCAAATGCTCAGCCTTTCCTACGACGTACACAAAGTTGAGAATAAATTTGATTTTTCATGAAAAAAATAGACCTTACTTTTTGAATCGCCCTTGTATAATGTCAGATTACTCACCCGGTTAGAAAATAATTCTCTAGTTATTAATTTATCTGCAAAGAAAAGCAAGTAAAGTAGTCAGCTCATGACATTTGAAATATTGTACAAATATTCATCCTCCAGTGAGGTACAACCTTAAAATGTTGGAAGGAATTGTTTTCTGACAACCCTTGATGTTACTGCTCCTGCTAAGCTGTGCCAGTGACAATTGTTCCTGGTGAATCACACATGCCAGATTGGTCAAAGGGTAGGAATAACATTAAAGGTAGCCCCTAAAACGTTTTTCAGAGACTCAGCTGCTAAGGTATCTGACCCCAGTGAAGGGGTCATTGAGTGATGATGTCAGGTTAAAAACACTATTGAAAAAGGTTAGGGGAAACCAATCCGTTTTTTATCCCAAGAAATTGTGATGGAAGATCTGGTGCATGAAAAATTACCATAATAGGGTCATCACCAAATAATTATTTTCATAATTGGTATTCCAAATACGTTGTGGCTTGAAAAAAACTATGCAATTATACAACAAATATTTACTTATCTCTTCTAAGAAAAAAATGACTCGACATCGGACTCTATAGTAAGTCCTTCAATTCTACATACCGACTTCTTTCCTCCCTTCATTCCATCCAACATGCCTATCCTATTCCTTCCCCTGCCTTGTAATACTAACATTATCTGCTTTATCAGTCCTCATTATTACATTCCAAAACAAAACGCTCAGAATATGTAGCTTCCCAGCCACCTTTGGATTTCTTCCAGCAATGCTCCCTTTTTTCCCATCATGCCTGGATCTTTCTTGCATGTTCTACTCTGTACTTTTCCATTCTTCAGCACACACATTTCAAAAGTCTCCAATCTACCTCTTTCATCTTGTTTCAATGACCAAGTTTCCATCCCTTACAAAACCATGATCCATCAAAGTTTTGATTCTCCATTTCTTAACATCCCTGCTGTCAATTCCCTCCTCATACAAACCCCTTTTCCTAGCCCAATGCTTCTTCTGAAGTCCAAGCTTCTTACTCCGAGCATTTTGCTGCACAACATTTCCGAGCTATGTGAACTGCTCAAGTTAATGAACTCCTATTTCAATATTTTACTTACCTTCCCCCTTCCTTGAAAACTGTATACCATTTTTTTTGGTTCACATTAATTCTCACCACATGCCTATATGAGGCTTTTTAATGTGCTCAGCAATGCTTTTAAACCCTTGGCTAGCAGGCAAACTAAAGCTTGGTCATCAGCAAACATGACTGATTTCCAATGACTTTAATTCCTACCTCCAGCTCTTTCCAAGTCTCTTTTAATATTTCCTCCACATATACATTGAAAAGAACCGATGATAATTGACACCCATCCTACCACTCTTCCTAACACTGCTCATTTTGATTCTTCATCCATTGCAGAAAGAAGAATTGCAGCTTTGATAATTCCATTTAATGTTTTAATATTATGACTTGCATTTGAAATTCATACAAGTTAACACCATCAGCTTTCACCTTCCTCATGTATGCATACCTTTTTGTCATAGGACAGTAGTATGGGAGCAAAATAAGGCATTTTGGGAATGACAGGAGTAGGAAAAGGTGAAGTTTCTGAGGAAAATGACTTTACACTTCACATTAAATTAGAAAAACATATTACTTTGTCCTCATAAGTCTATACGCTAAAACATTTTCATTGCCATTACATTCCCAATTAATGGCAAAACTTTCCATAGAAGGGGAGAACAACATAGGCTTGCAATAGGCACATCAAGCCTGAAATTACCAATTTTACTCTTCATTCACCACTCGCACCAGAGCAGTGTGTGACACCCAGGTTGTGGGAGTCTCCTATTTTGCAAACCTACCATTTTTTGCAATACATCCACATTAGAAATTAATAAGCAAGGAGTGTTTTATACATTATTTTTAATAAAAATATAATATTTACAAAGTACAGCAATGTGAATTGGCAATTGAATTATTTGCAGTGCAATTATTTGGTGATTAAAACAGACCTATACATTTCAGTATGTTTGGAAACAACTTCCTTAGCAATTGCTTCTTTGGAAAAAAAATGATGGGCTTTCTTCATTGCTTCATTATGTATATGTTTAGAAGGCAATTTAGAATTATGACAACTTCTGCAACAATTTCTCAAAGCAATTCCCCCTATTATCTGCCAATCATCCAGGGTATTCAAATGAAGAAATAAATTTTAAAAGTGCAATAAAGAAGCAAAGCACATTATTCAACTTGACGCAGACGTGCAAGACGTTGTGTGAGTTCATCTTGCTCTTGAGATACTTGAGTGGAAGCTCCAATAGTACTGGTTGTGCCCTGTGGAAGCTGGAGGTTCAAATCCAATCTGAAAATAATAAAAAGGAATACACATACGCTCAATTATTATTGTTTTCACTTATGATTTATTAATTATTGATAATTCTTAGACTGGCATACTTAGAACATATACAAATGCATTCATAGGGTTGTCATACCTTGATCTACTAAAAAAAATGACACTTGAGGACAAATTAAAAGAAATCTGAAAATTGAAATTAAGGTACCAGCCAATGCATTATTTTAAAATATTAATTACTAGTTAAAAAAAAATCAAAACAAAAGTAGTATCTGAAATATTACAAGTGTTTCTTTCTCAATAAAAACTGATGATATAATAATAATTATACAGTCTAGGAGTCCTATGCATGTGTATTGCTGTGTTTATCTGGAGAAATTATGCCAAATGCCAATATTTCGTCAAAAAAGAGTACTTGAGTAGTGTTACCAAGAAATGCATCATTTAACTCAAATCACAAAATTGCACACAATCATATGAATTTTCAAAATTTTTCTCAAGGATGTTGAATTTTGCTGGGAAAATGAAGATCATGTTAAAAGAACGAAGGGTAAATATCCAGTTGGATGATTGTTTAGGGCAGGGTTGCCCAATTGGGTGTACTATAACTGACTAAAATACCTATTCTATCTAATTGGTGGATTTAAAAACCTTGATGGCTGCATATTCCAACGGTCAAGTTATGAATTCATTGAACGCCAACTGCTACTGAAATTTCATTCTAATATAGCTAGATATTATTTAAAAGCTTAATTATTTTCATTCAATCAGATGTTACTGCAGCTAATTACAATATCTCTACATTTATTTTGCTAAAGAGGTTAATTTGAAAGCCTGATGTCTGCATTTTCCTGTGTTCAAGGTACAATCATTGATAGTGAATTGAACAAAACATTTTTTCTTTTCAAGCAGAGTTGCTCTTTTATGCAACCAATGTTTCTTATAAGCATTGCAATGATTTTCATTTAGCCAACAGTTAGCAGTCAAATTTACAGCATGGGCAAACAAATATTTATAAATTATACACTAACTGATTAATAAATTCCATGCACATTGACTTATTCTGATGATTAAATACTTATATTCTGTTAGAGATGCATTGTGCACAGTAGCCTGTATGATACATCATGATAGTGAATATATTTTCGTGTCCAGCTACACATAAATTTCTGGAAAACACGACCATGGTTTTGATGCTGTGCATCATCAGGTAACATACATCAATATTTTTCATCTTAGATAGTCTGGCTCCAAGAGGGGAGTAAGGGAGAGGGGGTAAGTTTGCAAATAGTATGAGGGTTATTAACAAGAGTATTTTATTTCCATCATTAATTGTGCAAAAGTATATAGGATTGCCAGTTTAATGGGTTATTCATTCCTGTGGTACAAGTTTCAATGATCTGCCTTCAGAACTGCCCCAGTAGCAGATATGATGAGTAGCTTGATAGTACCCATTTCTGATGGTTAAAATGCTAGTCACGGGTGTTACTTCACACTTTGTGCCATAAAAAAGCTACATGAGCTAAGTAAGACTACTGATTGGATGAGGAGCTCTGAGAGTCATGATTTTGTCGAACCCAATGGGCAACAACATGCCTCATGTGCAATTTTTCTGTCACCAATGTGTGTATGGCACCCAATGAAACTTTCACTGTATTTGATGGTACTGATGATATCAATGATATCTTCTCACAAATGCAGCAGCAGGGCTAATAATTGCTTCCGTAAGAGGAGTGACTATGAGCTCACCTTACTTTCAAATTGTCAGTCCCCTCCCCTTTTTAATTACTTTTAATCATATTCTATTTGTACTGCGGGGACGAATAGACTGAAGGCTAATTCAGGAAAATGCATAGTTTCAATGCAGCATCCCTGGTTTCCTCCATGATTGCTGTTGATGAAATGAACACACTTCGACTCGCAGTAGCTGCTGCTGATTCAATACTGGAGAGTCCAACCAATGAAACTTGTAACACATATGTGATATAAATCAACAGATATAAGTAATCATTTGCCCTACTCTCCACCCTCTTATTGATGACCCTGGGAGACACTTTAGCTCGATGTGAAATCAAACTATGGTTTCATAGTCCTCAAATTGGTTGCTATTCCATTTTTCGGATAGAAACTAACACTGATTGGAGGAAATCTCCCAGCCAAATTCCTTCCTCGCAAATGCCATTAATTATGCTAAAACATGATATGAAATTAAACTTCTGCATAATAAACTATAACAAATAAAAAAATATGATCACTATTTAATGAACATTATCCATAATATTTAACTCCATTTCATCCAGGAGTTTTGCAAGAGGCAAGAAAATAAAAATTAAAATATACATACTACATTTAATTACAGGAAGTGATAAAAACAATGGAATAAGGCAAAATATAGCAAAAACATGATATGATTCTCTGATTTGGGAAAACGCACATGCGATATTTTAGCTAATTTGTATTCATTTTAAATTATCATTGCCTTACACTTATATCATTATATATTATACAAGGGAGGTGTGTGGTCCAGTGAGTAAAAAATTGGACCACTGACTGGGGAGCAGGAATTCAATTCCTGAATGCCTCTGGATGCCCTTACCTTCACTCAAGCTGTGGGATTTTTTAGGTGCCAGATTTTCCTGGGAAAGCATAGTTAGCACAGGGAAAGGACCTGGCCCCCCTACCCTGATGCATGAATTTCACTCTGCTGGGCTTAGCACTAGGTGTGCTCTATCCTATCAACCGAACTGTCTCATAGATAACTGTAGTTTTGGTCATATTATGTGACTCCATCACTTTCCTAACACATTTATAATATTGATCAGATGCATTACTTTTTATTTGTGGTAAAATGCCATGAATTAAATGGGGAAAATATTTCACATGGGCATATAGAAAATGAAGACTTGTGTAATATGACCATCAATTACAGCCTTGGTTTATTCTTTCGAATGGCATGCAATTGCCCTAAATTTTTTAGGATAATACAACAAATGATTCCTAGCCTTTGTTCATATTTCTTGTTGAATGTAAAATATATACACCATATTTTCCCATCGATAACACGTGCGTTATCTGTACAAAAATGTTCAGATGATCAAAAAAATGACGATGCGTGCTATGTAATTAAAATTGAAAAATTCCAAACATAGACGTATTTTTACACACACTATATATAATTTTACGCACATTAATATGTATGTTTTTTCCAGATGCACAGCATCTAAACATGTTCAAGATAACTATGAAGTCTGGGGCACGTGGTATCTATACAAATTCATGATAAATACAAAGTTTTGGGCGTGCCTTATCGATGGGAATATACAGTAATTTCACCCTCACCCATTGAACTTCAAACAAAGTTGCTGGCGCATTACTACCAGCCAAAGATAAAACAACACTGGTCCCATCGACAAATCAATAGATGGAGCTAACACTAATTACATCCCTTTTCACAGGAATGAACCTGAAGGTTGGTTTGATATTCTAAGGCAGAGCTCACCTAATATTAAGCCCAAAAGCATGTAATAATTATATACCAGGTAAGGGGGGGGGGGGTCAATTACTTTCTTTGTGCCACCTGTGTTTTCCCAGGAAGATCTGGTTACAAAAAATTCACAGTCAGGGTAAAATTGAGGGTGCTTATATTGAACTAGTGTCCTTCAGTCTGTAGCCCAGAGATTTACCCACTAAACTACCACACCCCTTTTAATTACATCCACACACAAAAATTACACCCATGAATACAAACCCTGCTTCATCTGCCACTTGCTGCATGAGGTTCTCAACATCATTCTGAGGAACACTAGTAGTTGTTGTCTGTGACATTGCATTCTCCATGTAAGAACTCTGCACATCAAGATCCTCAAACTGATTCTCGAACTTATCCATGAGTGTTGAGATTTTCTCGAGATTCATTGATTTCATTGCAACGTCCATTGCTTTGACCACACCAGTCATTGACTGTGTTACCTAAATAATAAAAATATTGATGGTAAATAACAATGGGTCCGACTTTAGACAATGGCAACTTTTCACACACGAAATTATCATAATTCTCTGCACAAAGATACACTTTTTTTGCTCCAAAATGTGCTTTATAGTTGGCCTGTGTCCAATGGGCTGGGAATATACTAGTAATTCCTTGACCTATAACCACAAGCTGATTCACCAGAAAAATACTTACTATTGAGTATTTTTTCCCAAATCAGGCATAAAAAGTGGAGGCCTTTATTACAAATTTTGATTTTTTATTAAGTGGTATGGAAGAGTTTAAATATGCCATTGAAATTACCTCCTAAAAAAATTCCCAAATAAATCATTAATGCCAACTATGTATCGCATTTAGTTACATATCACATTTCTTCGAAACCTATATGCACTAGGCTAATGGGGATGATGTCCCTCTGCTAATACATCAAACGTACATTGTATCTCTTCTGATAAACCCAAAGCCTACACGTATTCAACCTTAAGTAGGATGAAAGTGTTGGAAATGGCATAGAAAATTGTTGCTTTTTATACAAATTTCGGTTATATCAAAATAATAACAGAAATTAAAGTTAAAATGATGATAACTTCATGGGATCTTAAGACAGAAGATTGTCACAGCGCTGCATTTTAACTTGAAATTGTAAATTATGCTTCTGAACATGGATACAAGGCAGCTGAAAAGATTTTGTCCCACCTCCAACTGAGAAGATGATGCAAAAATAGAGCGGGCAAAAGGTGGATTTAGCAACTGCAGACTTGAGGAAAAAAAATTTATGTTCATTTGCACCTAAATAGCCAAAGCTTGGCTTAGCTGTTAATGTAATTTCAAAAGATGAAAATAAGTAGAGTCTGCGTCAATTTTCAAGGAATGAGTTTAGCAGACCAAACAAGGAATCACGGAATGGGAAAATGAGGCTGCAAAAAAAAGAAACTGAAAACTTTTGCTGAAAAGGAAGACACTTCCTCTCATGGATAAAAATTATTCTAACTGGCCACTGAATTACCCTGAAATTCACAAGTATTGCGTACCAAACTTGAATTCAAAGTTAGACTATGTTATCCAATGTCTACAAATCAAAAGTCATAGGTGGGCTAACCCCATGTGCTTGCAGCATTAACTGGGCTCATTTTCTAATTACTAAGTCTATTGTTACACCCTTGACTTCCACCATCCCATATTGTAAATAAATCCACTACCAGCACAGCACTGTTTTGGACAGCCATGAACACAATGATTTTAAATAAGCACATTTATGGAGTTTGCACATCTCTACTATGGAGCCTGCCATCACTCACACATTGCAGATTCATTTTCTTTTCCAGGAATGGCTGTGACTCTAAAATTAATTATCTCAAGAATAATACAGTGATATCAGATATTAAAGCACCATAAAAAACCAAAATCATTCCTACCCATATTATTTAGGTTGCAAGTAATTAGAAATGAGTCAACATCATTTCTCGGTACATATATATATATGATTTTGTCACTACACTCAAAATCATACCCATTGAAACGGGGCAGCAAGTATAAATTTTTATAACGTTCCTAAGATATATCACCTTCAAGTGGACTCAGAGCTGCATCTCTGGTTCACATTGCTTATTGCAAACAAAAATTTCGAAATGGATCCGGAAAGTAGTGTTGTGAATAAATATCATATCCGAAAATGAAAAACTGAAACATTTTATATCACCTGAAGGAAGTTTCAACTTGTAGCCGAGGGTTAAGTCACCAATACTTAGGCATTGTACGATCCACAGGGTCAAGCCAGTAACGGCAGCAACAAGATCAAAATAAGTCTTCAATATTCAAACAACTAAATTTTCATTGATGGAGGTGAAATATGTATATAAAATAAACTAAAAGAAGTCAGAAATACCTTTCTTGTGGTAAGAGCAGTTTGGACACGGCTGGCTACGGAGTCAACTCTTGCACTCATCCTTAGATAATTCAGGGCTTGATTCTTCTGCCTAATAGCATTTTCCGCATGAATTCGTGCACCTTCCATATTTCCTTTTTGAATAGCTTTCTTGCATTTTGCTTTTTCGACCCTTTCCTCTTTTTCACATTTCTTTGAATTTCTTTCCAATTCTTTCACAGCAAATTTCAAATTGAAGAGATGTTCTGTTTCACATAGTTAAGGAGGCAACAATGTTTATCTTTTATCCTAAGTTATTATAACAAAGAGTAGCAGAATTTGGAAGTGATGCAACAATTTTTCTGATGGCATTGCAGGTTACAAAACAATAAACTAAAACATCAATTCAAGGTACCACTTAAGCAATCATAAAATGTACTCATAATTGCTAGTCATAAACTTGGTGTAAATATTCAATCGCACATTAAACAAGAAATATGACAGGGCATTCTGGCTAACTTGACAAAAACACTAGTTTATATCACATCTATTTATTCGCACAGTTAATAACATTGCTAGTATTCAATTTTCACCACGTGAAATAAAGAAAATTTGGGTACATTTTACAACAATATTGTGATTAAAACTTAACGGTATTAGCTTAGCCAGAAAGAAACAATCGGATATCGTATCATTAAACTTGGATTAATATTTTAGAGGAACTCATCAATAAGCTATTCCACCCAAGGCCTAGGCTCTAGCATAGGTTGGGTGAAATCGGTATATTCGTAATTTTATAAAGGCTTCAATTGAAAGGGCACAACAGAAATACACAACAGACATACTGCACAGAAAACTCTTTCGACATATTAGCAACCTGGCCGAATTAATACTTGCAAGTTGGCAAAACGCGTTATATACTAAAATAATTCTTAAAAGACGCAAAATTACAACACTTGAAATTATGTCAACGAAACATTACAGGGTACTCTTTCTCACATATTATGGTTCGCCCATTAAAATGCCAAAAAGGACGACGAAAAGAATTACACACATTACTAGAACGATGCCATTCCTCAGTCACTGCACGCAATACACCTTGCGCGAATGCTGAGAAACATTAAATGCTTAATATTCATGAATTTATAGCCCCAAATATGTAAACGGTTATAAGATAACCGTGAAAGATAAATTTTATCTGCAATCCGAATTAAGGATACTTTCCATCGTTGCCATCGACATCTTGGACAGAAATTTATCGGGAAGGTAAAAGAGTAACAAAATTATGTATATTCTGTGGAGATTGTATGTACAAGCGTATTTTTCTTGAATGACAACACCCGTCTAATAATACAAATATATAACTTTCGACATTGACACTTCTCATGGAACCGGAAGTGTGACTGTTATTCAATCGATGTTTTTGAAGTCAAGTATATTACTAAAGCCTTGAATGAAAAAAATTACAAATAATTATAAATAAATTGTTTTTTAATTTTATAAAAAATAATTAAAAAATCAATATTACTTCCAAATATATCATATTAATACCTCCCAAACTATAAGTTGACTTTCATTGTAGGAAGTGCGGTGCCTTGGGAGTATACAGTGAGTGAATCCGTACGATAAATAAATTAATTTTGTGTTAAGAGTTATCAACATAAACGTGGGAGGATGGCGGATGAAGAGGGAGAACCCGATGAGTATGGTTAAATTTCGCTTGCGCAAACCTAAATGAAGTGAATAGGATTCTTCTTAATCTTGCAATTTTTTATTATCACCACAGTGTAGGGGATGACTTCGACGATGTTGACGATGACGAGAACCTGGAAGAAATTGATCAGCCGGAGGTATATATTGTGGAAATCAAAACCAGGTTATATTATTTGTGGTAGTGTATTAACTTGCCATTCATGTTATAGGATGAAGCAGACAACTTGGACATTCTATCAGCTGGGGAAGCGAAGGGTGGTGTTCAAAGTTCCAAGAGAATCACTACACCATACATGACCAAGTACGTTTGAAGCTAATTGAATATTTACGTGCACGTTCTCTATTGTGGTTTTGGGTATCGCTCCGTGTAAAATGTGGGAGGCTGGGATTTTGACAAGTGCCCATTTCCTCGTCATTTCAATAACCGTTGAAATTGTGGCCCAGAAAACGCGCTAGGTTCCAATAGTGGCTGTAAAATTTGGTTGCGAAAGTTTAAGAGGGTGGATAGTGGTTCAAATAGATCCGGACATTTTTTAATTCATTTGATATTGTGTTATGCAAATTTGTTTCAGGCCCACCAACTCCAATATATTTATTATGTCCTTGGCTCACTGTAAGAATCTCACATTAGTAATAGTGTTTAATTTCACAAAATTAAGATTTACCTGAAGAGGAATTTACGAATTTGGATGAGAACAAGGCAGAATATACAGTAAAACTTGAATTCAAGTTGAAATAAAATTACGGGAAGCAAAAATTTTGCGACTTTGTTTCTGTCAGCATTAATATGATTTTCGTAAATTTTCCTAGCGTATATTTAATGCAGTATGCGTCATTGCTAATTTATATAATTTATCGTCCTATTTCTCTGTTACTTTGGGTTACTTTTGTGAGACTTATTACTAGAGTTCTAAAGGCAAATTAAAAAAATTATTTTGAGATTTTGGGTTTAGAAAATCTTGGTTACATGTGTTTTAGTTGGCCTTTTAATGATCGTGATAATTAAAATGTGCATGATTATGTAAGTATAAGAATTTTCTGGTACTAGCAAGTGAAATTAAAACATGTTTGTTATTGACATAATTTTATTTGCTAATGCTTCCTGAGCATTATATTTCTGTTTTGTGTCAAAATAGTAATTTATAAGAATTCAAATATTTTTTTGCATGCAGAGAAAACCCATGATGTTGTCATTCACATAGGCAGCCTGCTAGGGTGGGCAGGAGCGATATTTAACCTCTTGTGGCCACTCTTAACAGCAACGTCCCTTATCTTGTGTTAAGCAGGGAGATGTGACCACAAAAGGTAAAGTGTGATATAAGGAAAGGGAAATAATGTAATTAAGGGTTAGACCATTGTTTTAAGAAATGGAGACTGTTGTTTAGTAGCAGTTGCTGAATCCTGGATGGAAAGACTTTAAAAACTAATGGTTTAGCATGCACCAATGTGCAATGTGCCAGAGAAAAAATATTGGGTATCGGAGTGTGTGAGGCAGAGGAGAGGGTAGCACTTGTAACATGGGCAGTTACCTAAAGAGGAGCAATGTGGGATTGGTGGTGGTGTTGAGGGTCTTGTGGATCATCCCAGTTTGGTGTTTGTTTCAATGTGAGATTGAGGGGAATTTTGTGAGGGGGGTGATATAGACTCTTGGTCATTAAGAAGGTGGTCCAATTCTTTTATAATATTTCAGATTTTATATGCATTAGAAAAGTAGATGGCAGTTAAAGTTTTCATTGCATAATGTTTTGGTCTTGAAGTGGAGATGGGAGAAAGATTATTTTTTTAAAGAAGTGATTCCAGCTATCCACCTCAGGGGCCTCTTGTAATATGCAGGGTGCGGCAGCATAATTTGCTGATTTGGATAGAAATACCCTTAAAAGCAGCAAGTTATGCTGCCGTACCCTTTATTAGTGTATTTCTGTAACGAGATGGAATCGTTGCAAATAACGTTGCTGCAAATGGAGAGGAAAAATGGGATGAGCCTGAAGTATGAGAAGTAAGGGGTTACCAAACTGAAGGAGTTCAAAGGAGACATAAAGTTTGATATTATATTATATTCATGGGGCCAAAAGAGGACAATATCATCAACATCGTGGAACCAGAGGAGAGGTTGGAAAGTTTGTCTTTGTTCTAGATGGCCCATTAATAGGTTGGCATAGACTGGGGCCATGCGAGTGCCCATCAAGGTGACTTTAGTCTGTAGATTAAAACTGAACTGGGAAGTAGGTGGAAGGAATTTGTGGTGCATGTCTTTATGGGAGAAATTGTCTGTAGGCCTTCTATGTTAGGAGTGCGTGTGTTAAGGAAAATGTCTGGCCATTAGTGTTTTGGTGTCTGGAAGAATTTTTATTGAATGTAGCAAGTTGAGAAAGTCACGGAAAACTTGTGTAAAAGAAGGGAAGGGCATGGCCATAGTTCAAGGTAATGGTGTATGAATGCGGAGATCTGTCCAGTTTGAAAATTGATGCTAGAGACAATGAACTACCTAAGATTTGTAGATTTTAGGTAACAGATTAAAAATTAGGTTCATGGGTTTTTGATAGGAAAGAATGTCAAAATCAGTGCATGAGAAGCCTTCACTTGGACCACGTGTGTTTAGAAAGTAGATGAAATGAGTTTGGAATGGTTGCTAAACATCATGAGAAAGGGGAAAAAAATAATGAGCCATTAGGTTGGTGCAATTTTCCAGAAAATATGTATTAATTCTTGCAGAATACTGACAAACATCAGGAGTAACCATAGTTATTGCTGAATCTCTTTAATGGGTTTTCAAACGTGGGTCTCCTAGGAAAATCCACATTTAAAAATGCACGAATGAAATCATAAAACAAATTTAACTTTAAATGGTACATCATAATAAGCATCACCAATATATGATTTCATAGAACTCTTCAATTTTTTAATAATGGTTGAGGTAATTTTGTGTCAAGAGGATGAAATTTGAATAATTTTTTTAACTGTTAGAAAATTGCATTGAAATTTGAATGTAATTCATTAGTGAAACTTTACTAAGCATACTTTTTGTTTCTGTCATAGGTATGAACGGGCCAGGGTTTTGGGAACAAGAGCCTTACAGATAGCTATGTGCGCCCCCGTAATGGTGGAGTTGGATGGTGAGACAGATCCTCTGCAAATAGCAATGAAAGAATTGAAGCAAAGGAAGATACCTATTATTATTAGGAGATACTTGCCTGATGGAAGTTATGAGGATTGGGGAATCGATGAATTAAATATAACTGATAATTAAAGGGGCTGTAGTAATGAATGTTAAGTACAAGGGTTTATACCATTTCATTCCTATCATACTGAATTGAAAATATTTTCTGCTGCAAGTATTGAATATAGATTTTGGAGTGTGTTTTTTATGTTTGTGAATAAACAGTATTTGAACAATAGAACAATCGTTTTAACTCAGCATTTCTTTGTAGTAACCCATTTTGATCATCTTGATTTGATTATGATGTTCATATTCAAGGAAGAAATGTTGAAAGATATTTCAATATATTTTTATGGTGCAGGGTTATTGTTATGAGATGAGGAATATCTATGCCTTGAAATTTCTGCATTTTAATGGATATTAGCTGATTATTCAGTTAAAAGTTTCTTTTGTGGCACACAGTTATTTGAACATCATGCATGCATGATGTAAATTTTGAAAAAGAATTTTGTTACACAACGAGATGTACATAGGAAGGTTCCTTGAAAGTGCTTCATGTTATTTTCCTATCTTTTCCCTTCTTTCTCCGTTCTTATAAAATTTTTGAGAGAATTTTGATTGAGTATGAGTTGACAGTATGCCCCTATCCATATTCAGGATTTTGAGATGGATATTAGAGGAATTTCCAGGAATTTTGGAGATGAACCTATATTAATTGTTGGGTTGAGAATTGTATCCTGTGAATGAGCCAAATAAAATTTCTTGGTTAAATTAACATTCATTCCACGTCAAAATGCTCTTTGTCTTTTTAATGGTTTTTGCTTGGACGTTTGCTGGGACCTTAATATTTCATGCTGAGTAGATGTTTAACACTTACAAACACAGAACTGTTTGTTCACGGAAGGTACTGGCAGTATTGGCTACCCCCTCAGGCTTGAATTAGTGAAACAGCTAGATTTTTATTGCTGCTAGTCGAGTACCTGGTTATCATCCACAGTTTACTGTGAAATTGGGAAGTAAATAATTTACTTAGTTTTAATTTAACTTGTGACTAAATCAATTTGTTTAAAAGGTCTCTCTAAAGATCTCCTAGCATATTTTGTTCTCTGTTTTGATATCCCAGGCGTTTCATTCTCTGGTATATCTGTTGTAAAAATAATGGTTATTTTTCATTAGTGTTTTTTTTGGCATTTTTTCGGCTTTTTGATAATCTGAGCAACCTCCTTCATGAAAGGACCTGATCATCAACTGCTGATAAAAATAGCTTAAGTTGCAAAAATATTCTTCTTATTCAAAGATTATACAAAATATCTACATTTTGAAGGCCATTAAAGCCAGAATAAAGTGTCTGGGACCTTAAAGCTCACTTGATGTTTAGGTATTTAAGTCACTCCTTTTCCATTAAATCATCAAAGGAATAGTACATTTGTTTTCTCTTCTTAAAAGGAACATGTGCTTAGGATTAGAATACACAATTTTATTTCTTTCATAATTAAAAGTTTACCCAAGTTAGGTACCTGAGGATTTACTGCTAATTTCCCTTAGTCCAAACTGGAATTTTAGATGTTGACACATCAATCTTGAATTGAGTCAGGTGAAATTTCACTTATTCTAATGATGTTACCAGTGCTATGTATACTATTCTTTTCCCTAACTTTCTTGAGGAACTGTCCGTAATTAAGTTAGCAGTATTGTATTTTTAATGTTGTCACAAGATCAGTGTTCATTAAATTTTTATTGATATTAATTGGTCTTAATAATATTTATCTACTTAGCCTCCAAAACAAAAAGATACAGTGGTCATAATGGCATGTGAAATTATCTCATCAAACTTTGTCAGGAATATTTGATTTTATCTATTACAAATATAGCCAATGAATTGTTTCTAACTGGGCAGTTTCCGGAAGAGTTGAGAATAACCAAGTCATGCCACTTCATAAATGGGTAGCCAAAGACCAACTGGATAATTACAGGCCAATCACACTAATTGCATGTGTTTCAAAAATACTTGAAAAATTGACGGAAGAAAGACTTAAAATTCCTCAAAAAAATAAAGTTATTTCTCTGTAAGAGCATCATGGTTTCACCAAAGATAAAAGTATAGAAACTGTGTGTAGTGGTTATTATAAGGTAATCTACTACTTAAGGTAGGTTTTAGGATGGGCAAAACTACCAAATAAACATTTTGTGACTCCTAGCAAAATAAAACACAATCCAGCAACCTATTCTACATCAGGTCCCTCTTTATCTTTGAGTACTCCCTTAATCCCATCCAACATCCCTATCCTGATCCTGCCCTTTCCTCATTTGCACAAAATTCTCCCCTCTATTACAGTCTTCAACATCCAACTTCAATCACAGATCAATATGCCCTTCATCCATTTTTCCTGACTCCATAGGACTTCTCCCAACAAACCCCTCTCTTCACCTACCATACCAAGTACTTCCTCATTCGTTTTCTTCTCTGTCCATTTCACCTTCTCCATTCTTCTCCATACCCTCATTTCGGTGCCGTACATAGCTACGCTCCATTTCAGAGTTTTTACCAGTCTTTTCTTAATGTCCTTACTCAACGTCCCCGTCATCAACTCCCTCCTCCTTGTGAAAGCCTCTTTGCCTAGCGCAATTCTTCTCCTTACGTCCTTACTACTTTGACCGTGTTGGTCCAATACACTACCGAGATACGTAAACGGTTCTACCTGCTCTAGTTTTTGCCCTCCTATTTTAATGTTAAGCTTAGCCTTTTTCTTTCTAGAAAATCACATAACCTTTGTTTTATCAATATTGATTCTCATCCCAAATCTGTCGAACTGAATTTCCAATTCACTCAGCATTCCTTGCACCCCCTTGGCTGACGGACAAGCTAAAGCTTGGTCATCAGCAAACCTTAATGATTTTACGAATTCCCTGCCGACTTTCATTCGTACCTCCAGTACTTCCCATGCCTCTTTAATCATTTCCTCCACATATACGTTGAACAACAATGGTGAGAATGGGCAACCCTGCCTTCCACCTCTTCCTAACACTGCCCATCCAGACTCTCCGTTCCGCACCCGCACCTGAGCAGTCTGAGACATGTAAAGGTTGCGGATTAGCCTCCTTTCCCTCCAATCTATTCCTATTTTCTTCAAAATGCTCATTAGTTTTTCCCAATTCACTCTATCAAACGCTTTTTCGAAATCTACGAAACAGGCAAATACCTCCTGGTTGTATTCTATATTCCTCTCGATTAAAAATGTCATTACTGCAATGACATGACGCGTACCTCTTCCCTTCCTAAAGCCAAACTGGTCATCCCCTAAGTAATCATTTGCTCTACTCTCTATCCTTTTGTTTATGATCCTGAGAACAACTTTAGCTGCGTGGGATATCAAACTTATTGTCCTGTAGTCCTCACATGACGTAGCCTTTACCTTTTTCGGAATAGGAACTAAAACTGATCTCACAAAGTCTTCCGGCCAGATTCCTTCCTCATAGATACTGCGAATCAGCCCATATAGCCTCTCCCTCCCACATTTTCCTAAACCTTTTAGTAGTTCCAGAGGTATGTTATCCACCCCCTTAGCCTTATTTAGTTTCATCTCCCTTAATGCCCTTTTTATGCCAATGTCGAGTATGCCTGGACCTGAGCTATCTTCCTCTACATCATGTTCCTTTTCTATGCCTAACTTAGTTGGTCTAAGTTCTTTACTATGCAGTTCTTCTATCTTTCCTCTTGGAACTTTCCTGCATCATCTATTATCTTACCCACCTTATCTCTAACTCTTAGCATAATTCTTACTTCCTGATAAAGATTTAACTTAGCTGTGCAGGGCACCAATTTCACCCTTCCTCTGCAAACTTTCCTTATCCTCACAATGCATCTTCCAATATGCTTCTTTTGCTTCATTTGTTGCCTGTCTCAATTTATTATTTAATTCTTTGTACTTCATTTCATCCAAACTTTGTGTAAACATTCTTCCATGTTCTTCTCTCATCCATCTTTGCAATCATGTCATCCGTGATCCATGGTTTCCTGGTCCTTTTTCCGTTAACGATTCCTATGGTGCAGTGGTTATGCAACTAAAATTGCCAAGGGAATTGCTTATCTTTGGCTTACATTTTTTTGTGGAAAACATGAAACAGTATGCAGAAATTGTCAGAGAAAAGGTTGCTACCGACAAATTATTAATGAAAATTCCTAAATATGGTGTTACGCAAGGTTCTGTACTAGGGCCTTGACTTTTCCTGGTGTATGTGAACGGTATTGAAAAAGCCAGAGAATAATAACATCGTGCTCTATGCAGATGGCATAAGTCTAATAGCAGGTCATACTAAATCATCTCAATTGGAAATAGATAGGTGTCCTATGATGAATTCAGTCTTAATGGCTGCATGACAGTAATTTACAACTAAATGCAAGAAAAGCAGTTTACTTGGTATCTGGTAACAAGACCTTCAGTCAAATATTTCTGTAGAAATAGGAAAACAGTTGATTTCTGAGTTGGAACATACCAATTCATTTGGTGTAAAAATAGACAACAAGTTAAGCTGGAGGTTCCAAATGGAAATATGTAGAAAAAAATTATGCCTAGCCCTATTCCTTTCAAAAATTTTGCTAACCATTATAATGCAGAAGTACTAATCTCAGTATACCATGGTATATTTGAGTCCATAGCTCAATATGGCATTGTCTGCTTGGGGAGTTCAGCATATGGAAACATCAATAGAATGCTCACCCTTCAAAAATGTGCATTAAGGGTTATATTTAAACTAAATGCAAGAAAATCTTGCCGGTAGTATTTCAAATGTCACAAAATCATGACATTCCCTGTATATGTATGCATAATGTGATTCTGTATGCCTGCAACAAACCCCCTTCTCTGGTCAGAAATATGCATATTCACAAGCACGACACCAGGGGTAAGGATCATCTTTATAATGGCCATTGCCGGATAGCAGTACTACAAAAAACCCCATAAGTGTCAGGTAAACTGCTCTTTAATTGACTTCCTGAAGAGCTAAAACAAATACTTTCCCATTAAAATAAATTCAAATAAATGTTAAAAGATTTTGTAAATGATGTTTTTTATAGTGTCCATGAATATATAGAAAGAGCTAATGCGGGGAAATCTGTTTTTAAAATCTTGAATATCTGTTATTATGAAATTCAAATCCATCCAAATGTGTATGACTTGGCATATATGTTAATCTAATGCACCTGTAAATTTGATTGAATCTCTAGCAAAGCCCATAAAATTATGTATTTTGCTTTGGTCAATAAATCTATCTCTGTATCATCACTTTTTCTTTCATTTAGCTTTGAAACTTTCGGGCAAATTCCTTAACATGGACATGCTAAACCATTAGGGGAATATGTATTGTATTATATATTGGTAAATTGTTGATTTGGAAAATTCCTAATCAACAATGCAAAATGAATTAATCCGTAAGGGTTTCTGGCTTCAAGAATCTAGAGTCAAGAATTTCAATGAAATACTTGAATCCAAATTCCATCCCAAGTTTCTCTTGTTTATAGGTGACTTTAATGGACAAAATTATTTGTTATAATGTGTAAATGAAATAAATAAGTTATCTCAGTGAAATTCAAAATATTACAACATTCTGATTCATTCAAGACGTGTCAGTTACAATGCTTCTTAGTTCTCTTTCTGTATTTGACTGTAAACGTCGAGTTTTGATCATTTTCAAAAGATAGATAAGGCTTTTCAGCATTAGTTCATAAATGGAGCACATGGTGAGAGAGAATGTTAAAGGTATATGGCTTATCACTGGGCATTTTTAGTTATGCTTTTTTAACAAATTATATGTATTATGATAAACTGAAATCATCTTTTAATCTAAAAAAATTTCTTTTTGGCAATATTTCATACATATTATACATTTGTGTATATCACAAAAATATACCAATTACAGACAAAGATATAAAGAAAATACTCTCAAAACGAAATTCCACATAGCAGGACAGTAATATATGCCTCCCTTCATTTCATTAATTGAATTCATGTCATGATTAGCTAATATATACATAACAGTCGAAGGAGTGCAATAAAGTGAAAATGAAAAAAATCATCATCATAAAAAGTGTTCTGTAGGTCATGTTGATCCTTAAAAAAATAAGAAATCTGTATACCATTATACTTTTTCAATCCAATTTCTCATTCAGAATATGTAATTGTAAGCTATAGCAGTCCCTGGTCAAAGGCATACTTGAAGTCCCAATGAATCAAAATGTTACTAAAAAATGTAATGCTTTGATCTTCTCCTGTGGTTCTCAAACACTTTTGTATTTTCCCCCAGATTTGCCTTTATGCTTAAGTCATGAGTCAATCTTTTTTTAAAACCTACACTTTGCAAGTTTTGATCATGATGATTCACTCAGGAGTAATCAAATGGTCCTAACACTTCCTCAATACCATCCCTTATAGACCAACCGCGCTATGCATACCACCTAGTGTGTACTATTATTCCTTCACTAAAGAGACACACGTGAAAACTACTGTAAAATTTTCCCTTCAACTCATCCTTCATGCTTTCTATCTCACCATCCATTGTAGCATACCCAGTAGCAATTGCAACAATCTATTTGTAAAACAAATTTCACTTGAACCTTAAATGATCTTACTTGCATTTTTTTACATGTATCCTAGACCTATTATTCATAATCAAGGCATCACCCTGACTACCATGTATACAATCATCAACTCCTGATTACAATGCTAAGAGTGCTGATTGAACATAACATCCCTTGTGCTTTGCTTCCCTTGCCTCAAATGACATAATTCATTTTGCCAATTATATCACACAAAGTTTTCCTCTTCCATGCACAGCTCACACATTTCAAGTATCAGCAGCTCATGAAACATTGTTATCTGCATTTTTCTCTTGATAAAGCAATCTTATATGGCCTTTTGGCCCACAATTTCTTTGGCCAATAAACCATTAATTTGTCTTTTGTGAGTAATGAAAAATGTATGCAAGGCTACTATTATATTATACTAGGGATGCCAAAGGATGGTGAACATTCAATCACACGTTCTCTATACATGCCACTAGGTTGTGTTAAGGAATAAGTCACTCATGAATTTCATTCACACACATTCAGGATTTGCAAGGATATCTCCTATGCCAGGGACCTGTTGTACTCACACTAGAATAAAAACAATAAAAATTAAAAAGGAAAAGCCCACTTTCCCGTTCCCAATCAGTCAAACACTTGGGTGTGTTAGACCTTTGTGAATCGCACACACTCACTCGCTCAGGGTTTGCAAGGATTCCTCCTATGCCAGGGACCTGTCAATCACACAAATACAAACAAAAAACAGGGAAATAAGTATCGAGGGTGGGTAAGTGCCTAGAGTAGGTATGTGCAATTCACAAAGGTCTTATACACCTGGGTAATTGCCTGTTTATGTAAGTCCTTCCTGTTTTGTTTTGTATTTCTGTGTGATTAATGGGTTCCTGGTATAGGAGGAATCCTTGTAAACCCTGAGTGTGTGTGTGAATGCGATTCACAAGAGTGACTGTTATTCCTTAACACAACCTAGTGACCGTGTGATTGTGAGTTTGTTTTTTTTTATTAATTTTGACTTTTTGTGTGTGATTGAGGTATATGTGGGTCACTGTTTCCCAAGCAGACCCAAGTGTGTGTTCCCAATCTTTCCTCTTACTCGTACCTTTGTTTTACTTCCCCCCCTTTACAAATCTAGTGCCAATCAAGTTTATGGTCACAGCTATCTTGTTTTTATTGCTGCACAACCGTAGGTACATTCATTTTATATTTACAATTACTTAATTATGAATGATACATTCAGAAATCTTTTTTTACTCAAGATTTTGTTTTGCTGACGCTTCGAAATATGTTGATAATTCAACTCAGCAATATTATTAAATAAATTAATGGCACATACAGTGGCTGAAAATATTTTTAAAATGTGTTCTTAATTCTCTGATTAAAATTGTGTATTCATTTAGTTATTGATGTATCAGAGTAAATAGGAGAAATGTGTAAAAAATATTTCATCTTATTTCTTGAAAGGTTATAAAGAATTCACATAGAGTTTCACCAATGGTGCATAATTTTTGACAATGTTGAAATATTTTGTGTATAGTAACTGTTTTCAGTAATTTTTGAAAATTATTATTTTACAAATTGATTCTTCAGAGATTTACCGATTGATGGTATAATGAGCAATGAACAATTTTGGTGCAGCAAATAATTGAAAATGATCATCTTCATATTTCTGAGGCACGTTTGAATAGAGCAGATGAAGCTCATATCTCAAGAGTTGTAGCATTAATTAGGCATTGAAATTAAAGCGTACCCTTGGTAATGAATTGAATTTTCAAAATCTTTTAAGCTTTTGATCATCCCATTTATTTTCTACCAAGTACTTATTTTTGGTGGTTTCCAAGCAGATGCAGATGTTATCAACAGTCCTCGAGAGGTGACCATAAACCTGAAGATGTAAATAATTGATTAAATGTATTCAAACAATATCGTAAATGAAAATATTTTACATATTTAACATTAGTTCTTACCATTGCATGTACAGCTTCTCGGTATGACTTTAGAGAGATGCCTGTGTTTTTAGATTTATTGTCAGGATTTTCATCAAGCACCTCAGACATGTGCACAAGGATGGTAGGTAAACCATAAGAATTTGTTCTTGGTCCATATTTAACCTGAAATAGAATTTTTATAATTTAAAGAAGGGAACATGTTGCCATTTCTGTATTCACTTAGTTTTTGATATATCTTCCTGTGATTTTACGTTAATTTTTATTTTAATAGGGCATAGATTATTTTTTCATTGTCTGTATGATGTGGCCACAATTAGGATAATTATTTGAAATTTATAGAAAGAGAATTGGGTATTTGGTCTGCAAGGAAAAAAAGAAAGAATGATTTGTATCTGGGAAAACTTGTCTCAGTTTGAAATCTTTCTGTAGTTCTGTATCAAAAAATTATGTGGTGTGAATAAAAAAAAATTAAGATGAAGAAAGATATTTTTTATTTTGCAAATACTTGGTAACCTCATGAAAGTAATATTGACTAAAATCCTGAATATTTTGGCAGATTTTTCGGAGCCCATAGGTTCAAAAGGGAGAAGTGAAATTTATGCGTTGTAGAAAAATTTCATTCCAAATCTGCTGTACAGAGTAAGGCATTGGGTGATGAGATGGATGTCCTGACCCACTTACCCTTACATAAATTGTGGCTACATTTATGGTGATTGGCTCTCTTAGAGAAGGCATTCAATCACTGTATCTGGTGTTATGTTTGAACTAAAAATGTTGAACAGAAGGAAAGTCAGTAATGCAAGGTCTGTCCCAAAAGTAGTACGACTTATTTTTTCCGGGATAGACAGATTGGCAGGAGTTTCTTTGGCTGTGATCAAGGAAGGGAATATTTGGGAAATGCTGGAGGCTGGCGGCAGTTGGCTCCCTGCATTTGTGGAATGCAGATAATTTTTTTGCAAATTCTCTATAACGTGACCTTGTTATGCTCCAACATGAACAGATTATTGGAATAGAACTATGCCATCAAATTTTGTGTGAAACTGGGCAAAACTAAGAAAGAGACTCATGACATACTCAAGGCACCCTAAGGTGATAACGTCATGGGCATATTGCGTATTTGTGAGTGGCACAAGTTGTTTCTGAAGGATAGAGAAGATGTTGATGACACTGAACATTCAGGACACCCTTCGACCTCAAAAGTGACAAAAATCTTGCAAGAGGCTTTCTTGGGCAGGGATTGCCGATTAAGTGTTCTCATGGTTTCTGATAAACTTGACATCTGTATAAGTAATGTGCATTGGCTTGTGCTGAGCACACGGGCATGAGAAAGGTGTGTGCGAAGTTGGTGCAGTGAGTGCTCTCGGACAAACAAAAGGAAACTCACATGCGGATTTGCCAAGAGCTTCTTGACCATGTGAGTGAGGATTCAAATTTTTTAGAAAATGCCCCACCATATTTCTGCCTTTTCCCTTGTCTCAAATCCATGCTGAAAGACCATCACCACTCCTTGGTGAAAGCATAAATACAGGCTGTGATGAGGGAGCTTAGCAGCATTCCAGTAGCCGCCTTTGAGAAGGCGTATGAGATGTCAAAAACCTGCTGGCAGTCGTGTGTGGATGCACAAGGGTGCTACTTCGAAGACTTTGGAGTATGTATATCAATTCTGGCAATAAATGTTTTTAATCGACTGAGTCCTACTACTTTAGGGACAGAACTAGGAGTTTCTGACAATGTGGCACTAAAACAAATGGCTTTGTCACCAAGAAACCCTAGAAAAGTCAAGGAATTCTGAAATTAAATTTCAGTGGCAAACCTGCCTGCAAAATTGTTTCCATTTTTTTGTACTTACAAGTTCAGCCTTTGTGGTAAATTGAGGGATTCCATAAGTTGCTTGAAGGCCTTCAATTTCTTTGTCGATTGTATCAATAAATCTGCACAAGAGACTGTACCTGGCAAATAGTTGGAATTCTATGTAAGCCAGATTTTCTTAACAGTTTGTATATTAAGCAGCTCCTATTTATTTTTAAAAGAACCAGAACAGGAATGAATGCAGTGGTGTGTTTTTCCCCTTTCCACCGTGTATTAACATTAGTACTTGTGATCCCAAAATTATGTAGACCTCAACTTACGTTAATTGGCACTAAAAACAGATGGTCACTCTGTCCAAAAAGACACTCCTGTGCCTGAGCAAATCTCTCTGGGCATAAGTATAGAAAAGCTCTTAATTTATGGTTTTTTCTATATCATAAGAGTGTAATGGACCAAATAATAGCTTTGATGTGATATGGACAGAATGTTGTCTGGTATTCTAGAGAATTTTCAACAAAATCCAATGATTTTTACTCAAAACACCCTGCCATTTCTTTCTTAAATAGTAAATTATTGAAATAATTTACTCAATCCTTGTGAAATATGTTATATACCTTTGCTTGATTTCAATGTAAGCTGCTATATCATATTTCTTCTACATATTACATTACATTTATGATGCGAAGGAGGATCATCCTATTTAATCATTTTCCAGTTATGAAACTCAAATGCCATTATTATTTTGCATTCTATTGCTTAAGGTAGATTATGGATGGACACAGACTAACAATTGCCACATTCCTTAGCTTTACCTAACAAGATACAACCTATATGGACCCAACCAAGAAATAGTCTTTGTTTTTTACATTGATTCTCATCCCATTACAATCACATTGGTTTTTTAAAATGCTTAGCAATTGTTGTTGTTTCTTGACTGACTGAGTAACTATTTTGTGATCATCAACTAGCCTAACCAATTTTATGAATTCCTCACTGATTCTATATAAGTTGTACATAAGTACATATGTGCTCATTATGAAAGTTCAAAAGCATGGATGATATTGGACATCCTTGCCTGACTGCTCTACCAAACAATGCCCACCCCGACTTTCCTTCTGCTAATTTAAGGGTATCAATAAAGTGTATTAGAGCTTGATTTGAAAGTATATGGACCATCATTAAAAAAAAATGTGAGTTCTATAAAATCTTGAAATAAATGGAGAAATTTGTTTTATGGAAAGGCTGATAATCAGTGTGAATAATGTAAGTTTCCAATTGCTTATTAAAATTGCACTCTGATATTTATCTGGGCAGAGTTGGTTCCTGCAGCTAGTATCATCTATAATTCTTAATTCACAAATTACTAGAGCTTTCTGTGCAACTATTTTTAGAGATGGATGATAGATTGATCATACACAACATCAATCAATACTCATTTCTTCTTTTAGATTTGGAAATTAATGTATTCATTCAATTGTATTCACTATTAAGATCATTACTTACACATAGTAGTATCTCTTGTCATCTGAAATATCTTCAATGTAAGGTTCCAGAAGGACATCTACATTGTTGCAAAGCATTTCTAAATAGTATGATTTTGCATCTGAATTTGTCATCTTCACAATGATCTAGAAGTGTATAAATAGTTATCTTTGACAACAACATTTTCTTACAAATGCATGGGTAATAAAATAAATTGTTCAATGTATTCCTGCTAAAATTTAGATAATATTTCATCAAGTACTGGAACATTCACAGTAAAACCTTTTTGTTTAGATCTAACTAATTCATAGTAACTGGTGCTTAATTTGAAGGTAAGGGCATTCCCTGCCTAGCCGTAGAGGACTTGGTATGCTTTTTAGTGGAAATGAGAAATTAAAAATGTCTACAATTGCATTTGGATCCATTATCTTGCCTTGAGACTGGCAAGCATATCTATTATTGCAAAATTTCCCTTAGGAAATAGCATGTTACATGCTCTTTGCATGCTGCAAAGATACATTTTTGCAAATATGTATTATGATTAATTTACATTGATCCAATTTATATCTTACAGGTACACTTCTTTTTCTGAAAAACTAACCTGTTTTAGTTAGGTCAATATTCAACATGAAATATCGCAGACATAGAACACATGGATGAAGCATCCTAGGCCTTGAATTGCTAGTCTTTGTATATTTTTTGAGTGCATGATTCCATTGGTCAATTTAATACAGGCATCCTCCCTCAAATATAACCTAGACTCTCCTGGCAAAATATAACCTGACACCTCACACTGCTATAAGCTAATCTTCAATTGTGCATATATCCTTCCTTCATCCCATCCAACACACTATACCTATGCCTATCCCTTTCTAACTTGCCTTATGTTCTTGTCTCTATTTCAACTTCAGCATCCCATCGCCAATCAAAACCTGGTATTCCTTTTTCATGCCTTCTTTGGATTCCTCCTAACATTTCCCTCTCCTCCCTCAACATGCACTTTTAACTGAGAATATTGAAATTTTATCCAAAATCTATAATATTCAACTACCCCATTAAATGCATGAATCATTACACTTTTTTTCAGATTTATCAATATCTGTTTAGAACTGTTAACATTTTTTACAAGTTTTTTGTTTGCTTTCTGCTTGGCTCTTCAGGAGTTGTTGATTACTTGGGGAAAAGTCATATGCATTCACTGAAAGGCCAGTCTTTGAGAATGTAAAATAGCCCTCATAAAAATTCTAAGCATTTCCTATTTTCTTTACTTTGAGGAAAATCAATGTAAGGTTACTGCAGGGTTTTTGTTTGCCCAAAATTCTCCCCTCTATTACAGTCTTCAACATCCAACTGCCGATCAATTGCCCTTCATCCATTTTTCCTGTCTCCATAGGATTTCTCCCAACAAACCCCTCTCTTCCCCCAGCATACCAAGTACTTATTCATTTGTTTTCCTTTCGGTCCATGTCACCTTCTCCATTCTTCTCCACACCTACATTTCAAAAGCCTCCAATCTACATCTATCCTCCTGCTTCAATGACCAGGTTTCCATGCCGTACATGGCTATGCTCCATATCAAAGTTTATACGAGTCTTTTCTTAACATCCTTTCTCAATGTCCCTGTCATCAACTCCCTCCTCCTTGAGAAAGCCTCTTTGCCTAGCGCAATTCTTCTCCTTATGTCCCTACTACTTTGACCGTGTTGGTCCAAAACACTTCCGAGATACATAAACTGTTTTACCTGCTCTAGTTTTTGCCCTCCTATTTTAATGTTTAGCTTAGCCTTTTTCTTTCTAGAAAATCGCATAACCTATGTTTTATTAATGTTGATTCTCATCCCATACCTGTCGCACTGTATTTCCAAATCACTCAGCAATGCTTGCTACCCTTTGGCTGACTGGCAAACTAAAGCTGGGTCATCAGCAAACCTAACTGATTTTGTGAATTCCCCGCCCACTTTCATTCCTACCTCCAGTTCTTCCCATGCCTCTTCAATCATTTCCTCCACATATGGGTTGAACAACAACAGTGCTAATGGGCAACCCTGCCTTACACCTCTTCCTAACACTGCCCATCTGGACTCCCCGTTCCCCACTCGCACCTCAGCATTCTGAGACATGTACAGGTTGTGAATTAGCCTCCTGTCCCTCCAATCTTTTCCTATTCTCTTCAATAGGAATTGATTGGAGGGATAGGAGGCTAATCTGCAACTTAAGGTCTTGAATTTAGAGTTTGGTGCTGAATGGTACCATACTGATTTTTGGCAACAGAGGGTAAATGTAGAGTTAAAGGAATTTGAGACATGACTATGGTGACCCTCCAATGGATTATAATCTTGATGTAGTGAAAGGGCTGGTGTGTTTTGATGACCCATAGAGCTGTGCTGGCGGGAGCAATGATTATTGCTCCCGGAAAAGTTACCCATGCCAGGTAGGTTGAAGGTTAGGAGTCAGACGAAAGGTAGTCTACACAGAGTCTGTTCCTAAGTGAGGCAGCTGCAAAGGCATCTGATCCCAGTGGGGCGGCTAGTGAAAGGCAACAGGAAACCACCTCAATTATTATTCCTAAGACTTTAATAATGGGCAGTATAGTAAATATCAGTCCTGGCATATATGAGACTACCCCCAATCGACCGTGTGTCATGCCCGGGAGTGGGAGAGGCAAGGCTTATACGATCATCATCTCATAAAAACTTTGCAATGCAAAAGTAACAGCAGCAGAAGAGAAGATGCGGAAGAAGACCGAATTAGTTAGAATAGGAACTTTGAATGTTAGGACAATGTTGAGGACAGGATTATTAGAGATATTAAGTAAGAGGTAGAAAGAGGAATATAAATATTTTAGGTTAATTTAAGGTGAGATGAAAGGATAGCAAGGATTATGGAGTGATAGTTATAGAGCTATGTAAAGCGGAGGAGACGAGAGCCAATGAGGGTTTGGGTATACATGCCATCAAACAATCAAAAGGAGTAAGAATTCAACAGGGTATATAACCAGTTAGAGGACATAATAGGAAATTTTCCTGCAAGGAAACATTTGAAAGTGATAGGAGATTGGAATGTGACAGTAGGCGAAGGAGGAGATGGTGATGAGGCGGGAGACTTGGATTTAGGGATGGGGAATGACCGCGGGGAGAGAGCAATTGAATTCTGCTGGAGACAGGGGATAGTCATCACCAACACTTGGTTTAGACACCAAAAATGCATAGGTATACATGGAAATAGCCAGGTTATGCAGAAAGGTATCAGTTAGATTATATTATGGTTAGACACAGATTTAGGAACAGTGTGATCAATTTGCACAGCCTCCCCGGAGAGGATGCAGAGTCTGACCACAATTTAGTCGTTATGAAGTGTAAAGTCAATTTCTTTTTTTTTAAGGTAATCTACCGGTTAAGGTAGGTTTTTGGATGGACACAACTACCAAACATATATTTTATTACTCCTAACAAAACACAAAATCCATCATCCTACTCTATATCAGGTCCCTCTTCATCTCTGAGTACTTTCTTCCTCCCTTCATCCCGTCCAACATCCCTATCCTGTTCCTTCCCTTTCCTCGCTTGCCTAACATTCTCCCCTCTATTACAGTCTTCAACATCCCACTGCCGGTCAATACCCACTTGATCCACATTTCCTGCCTCCATAGGATTTCTCCCAACAAACCCCTCTCTTCGCCCACCATACCAAGTACTTCTCCATTTGTTTTCTTCTCTGTCCATTTCACCTTCTCAATTCTTCTCCACACCCACATTTCAAAAGCCTCCAGTCTACGTCTATCCACCTGCTTCAATGACTACGTTTCCGCACCGTACATAGCTACGCTCCATATCAAAGTTTTTACGAGTCTTTTCCTAACATCCTTACTCAAAGTCCCTGTCATCAACTCCCTCCTCCTTGAGAAAGCCTCTTTGCCTAGCGCAATTCTTCTCCTTACGTCCCTTCTACTTTGACTGTGTTGGTCCAAAACACTACCGAGATACGTAAACTGTTCTACCTGCTCTAGTTTTTGCCCTCCTATTTTATTGTTAAGCTTGCCCTTTTTCTTTCTAGAAAATCGCATAACCTTTGTTTTATTAATATTGATTCTCATCCCATACCTGTCGCACTGAATTTCCAATTCACTCAGCATTGCTTGCAGCCCCTTGGCTGACTGAAAAACTAAAGCTTGGTCATCAGTAAACCTAACTGATTTTACGAATTCGTTGCCCACTTTCATTCCTACCTCCAGTTCTTCCCATGCCTCTTTGATCATTTCCTCTGCATGCAGGTTGAACAGCAACGGTGATAATGGGCAACCCTGCCTTACACCCCTTCCTAACACTGCCCAACCGGACTCCCCGTTCCCCACCCGCACCTGAGCAGTCTGAGACATGTACAGGTTGCGGATTAGCCTCCTTTCCCTCCAATCTACTCCTATTTTCTGCAATATACTCATTAGTTTTTCCCAATTCACTCTATCACACGCTTTTTCGAAATCTACGAAACAGGCAAATACCTCCTGGTTGTGTTCTATATTCCTCTCGATTAATAATCTCATTACTGCAATGGCATCATGCGTACCTCTCCCCTTCCTAAACCCAAACTGATCATCCCCTAAGTAATCATTTGCTCTACTCTCTATCCTTTTGCTTATTATCCTGAGAACAACTTTAGCTGCGTGGGATATCAAACTTATTGTCCTGTAGTCCTCACATGATGTAGCCTTTACCTTTTTCGGAATAGGAACTAAAACTGATCTCACAAAGTCTTCCAGCCAGATTCCTTCCTCATAGATACTGCGAATCAGCCCATATAGCCTCTCCCTTCCACATTTTCCTAAACCTTTTAGTAGTTCCAGAGGTATGTTATCCACCCCCTTAGCCTTATTTAGTTTCATCTCCCTTAATGCCCTTTTTATGTCAATGTCGAGTATGCCTGGACCTGAGCTATCTTCTTCTACATCATGTTCCTTTTCTATGCCTAACTTAGTTGGTCTAAGTTCTTTACTATGCAGTTCTTCTATCTTTCCTCTTGGAACTTTCCTGCATCATCTATTACCCACCTTATCTCTAACTCTTAGCATAATTCTTACTTCCTGATAAAGATTTAACTTTGCTGTACAGTTTATTATATTATTATATTTAGTTTCATCTCCCTTAATGCCCTTTTTATGTCAATGTCGAGTATGCCTGGACCTGAGCTATCTTCCTCTACATGATGTTCCTTTTTTATGTCTAACTTTGTTGTTCTAAGTTCTTTACTATTCAGTTCTTCTATATATTCCTTGCATCTCTCTTGGAACTTTCCTGCGGCATCTATTATCTTACCCGCCTTATCTCTAACTGTTAGCATAGCTCTTCCTTTCTTACTTCCCGATAACGATTTAACTTTGCTGTACAGCGCACCGATTTCACCCTTTCTCTGCAGACTTTCCATATCCTCCCACTGCATCTTCCACCATGCTTCTTTTGCTTTATTTGTTGCTCGCCTCAATTTATTGTTCAATTCTTTGTACTTCATTTTGCCTAATTCTGTATTTATATTCTTCCATTTTCGCCGCTCATCCATCTTTGTAATCATCTCATCCGTGATCCATGGTTTCCTAGTCCTTTTAGCGTTAACGGTTCCAATAGTGTCTTTTGCGGCTTTAGACAACCCTTTCTTGATCATTTCCCATTTTTCTTCGATAGTACTAAGCCCTTTACTATCCTCCATGATTTTCTCTAACGCCTGTTTGTATTCCTTCCTTTTCAACCCATTTAATGCTTCTACATTCCATTTTCTAACTGGCCGCCCCTGCCTTATCTTTTTGAAACGTACGCTACATTTCATAACAACTAAATTGTGGTCTGAGTTCGCATCCGCTCCCGGGAAGCTGTGGGAATTTATCACACTATTACTAAACCTGTGTCTAACCAGGATATAATCTAGCTGATACCTTTCTGAGTCACCTGGCATTTTCCATGTATACCTGCGTCTTTTGTGGTTTCTTAACAAGTGTTAGTGATTACTAACCCCTGTCTCCTGCAGAACTCAACTGCTTTCTCCCCTCGGTCATTCCTCGTGCCTAAACCGTAGTCCCCCACCTCATCACCATCTCTTCCTTCGCCTACCGTCGCATTCCAATCCCCCATCACTATCAAATGTTTCCCTGCAGGAACACACGCGATCGTGTCCTCTAAGTGATCGTATATCCTATCGACCTCTTCTTCCTTATGGTTGCTCGGTGGCATGTATACCTGAATAATAACTAAGTTCGTCGGCTCTGCTTTTATCTCCACTAGTAGTATTCTATCCGTTACTTGCTCTATGTTGACTACGCTTCTTCCTACCTCTTCATTTAATACTATGGCAACCCCTCGTTGGGTATCGTCCGCACCGCTGTATATTATTCTATACTTATCACTCCAGTAATCCCCGCTATCTTTCCATCTCACCTCGCATAGACCTAAAATATCTATATTTCCCTTTCCATCTCTCGCTTAACATTCTCCAATTTCCCTGTCCTCATCATTGTCCTAACATTCCATGTTCCTATTCTAACTAATTTGGTCTTCTTCTCCTGCGTCTTCTGTCCTGCTGCTGCTGGTTTTCCCTTGCAAGGGTTTCGTGGGATGACGACCGCGGAAGCCTTGCCTCTCCCACTGCCGGGCACGACACACGGCCGATTGGGCCGAGCCCCGTGGGTGCCAGGACTCAAAGCTCTGTATTGTCCATCATTTAAATCTTGGGAATGATAATTGAGGCGGTTTCCCGTTGCCTTCCTCAATAGTGTTTTTAACGTGACACCATCACTTACTGGCTGCCCCACTGGGGTCAGACGCCGTTGCAGCCGCCTCACTGAGGAACAGAGGCTGCGTGGACTACCTTTCGTCTGGCTCCTAACCTTCGACCTATCTGGCATGGGTGACCCTACTAGGAGCAATTATTATTACTCCCACCAGCACAGCTCTAGGGGTCATCGGAACACACAAGCCTTTCCACCACGTCAAGGTTGTAGTCCGGGGAGGGAGCAAATTGAATGTAGAAGCATTAACTGGATTGGAAAAGGAGTATCAGCATGCTGTAGAAAAAATCATGGATGAGCAGAGTACTATCGAGGCAAAAAGGGAATATATCAAAAAAGGGATATCGAAAGCCGCAAAAGAAACCATAGATAGGAAAAGGACAAAGAAACCATGGGTCATGGATGAGATGATTGGAAAAATAGATGAGATAAGAAAATGGAAGAATATAAACACAGAGTGAGGCAAAAGGAAGTACAAAGGTAGCATAAGAAGCATAACACAGTGCGAGGATATGGAAAAATTCCAGGGGAAGGGTGAAATTGGTGTGTTATACGATAACGTTAAAGCTCTATCGGGAAGTAAGAAGGGAAGATGTATGTTAACATTTAGAGATAAGTCGGGAAAGATAGTAGTTGACACAGAAAATATCCAAAGAAATGGAAGGAGTATATGGAAGACCTAAATGGTAAAGAACTTAGACCAACAAGGTTAGACATAGGAAGAAAACATGAAGTAGATGAAGATAGCTTTGGTCAAGGCTTACTCGACGATGAGATAGATGAAAAAAGAGAGATGAAATTAAATAAGGCCATGGTGGTAGATGGCATTCCTGTGGAACTACTAAAAGATTTAGCAAAATGTTGGAGGAGGAGGCTATATGGACTAATTCATAGCATGTATGAGGAAGGAATCTGTCTGGCAGACTTAGTAAGACACTGGAAGTTCCTATTCCAAAAAAGGCAAAGGCTACACCATATCAGGACTACAGAGGAATAAGTTGATTTTCCATGCAGCTGAAGTGGTTCTCATGACCATCAACAAAAGAATGGATAGCAAGGCATATGATTACTCAAGGGATGACGAGTTTGGATTTATGAAGGAGAGAGGCACACATGATGCCATTGCAGTAATGAGATCACTAATTGAATGGAATATAGAATACAATTGGGACATATTTGCTAACAAATGAGAAAGAAAGGGGTATATAGTTATTTATGATGGTATGAACTTATGAATATTTTATGAAGAGCTGAAGAAAGCTTAAGAATATTTTATGAAGCATTGATGCCAAGTAAAAAATTGTTTTTATTTCTCGGAAGCCCTGAAGCATGCATTTGTACTAATTTATGGGGGCTGTCTCAAGTGTACATCTCTTCAGTGGGCTACCCATATGTAATTATTGTGTGTAATGATTGGTTTCATTTTTTAACCCAATATGAATTGATACGAAAATGGTGAAATGGCCTTTTCCGCCAATTTACAAATGTCATGAAGCTGTCAAGCTTTATTAGTGTGATTACACTTGTATATTATATGACAATTGGGATTCTATTGAGCTCAAAAGCACTAAATACTTTGGGATGTAATGTATTACATGGCCACCAAATTACTCAACAGAATGTGATTATTACTCACCTCTCTCAGCTGACTAATAGACAAATTCCAACATGTCTCTCTGCCATTCTTCCTTGTTATTTCAGTGTGCAAATTTTTTAAATTCTTAATTGTGGAAGGATGATAATGGTATTGAGGTGGGTTTGCCCAACAAAAGATCTCCCTTTCTTTAAATATATCTCTTTGTTCAATATTATTTTTGGAGTTAATAAGCATTAATGAAGGTCCAACTAGTCCATTACCGTACTGTTCCTTAGGTTGGGTGACATTTTCTATTATGCTATTTAGCTTCCTTCTTGCCATTAATTCTACACACCTTAACTCAATTTCCAACTATAAAAAAAGGTAATTTTAGGGATTGAAAATTGTGTAGAAATTAGAAATGAAAGGATTATTGGTTTATTTTCAAATATTCATGCAATTTCATTGCTATTTGAAAGATATTAAGGAAATAAAAATGATTAAACATTTTGATTATTGATACCTTGGTCCAAAATATGTACTTATTATGTAAATTAATTTTGGCTTATTTCCATTGTCAATGGTTTATTATAGATTATGTTTTTGGGGAATTATGATTTTGCAATAAAGTGCTTAGAAAAATAACACTGCTTAATCTAAGGGTTCATCAAAAACCTACCTTGACTGGTAGTCTACTATATACAAATAAGGATATGTAAAGTACTTTTAAAAGATGCATAGTAAAACTTAATCAGGTGAAAGTTGCCAGAAACAATGTCATTTTGCCATCATTTCCCCTCCCCAACTCAATTTCTACAGAGATAATGGTTCACATTAGTAGGGTGTGGTTTTGAGTGTCATGGATGCACCTTAGGCTTTTTTATGTTTTCATATTTCTACAAAATTTAGAAATAAAATGACGATTAAAATCACCTTGGATTTAAACATGGCAGTATTAGAAAGGGAATTTAGTGCTGTAAAGCTTTTGATGCAACCATTTCATTGCACCTAAATTAAATAAAATGACATTTTAAATTTGACCTCTCTGATCTTGACCTTTCTTCCTTTTGACTTTATCCTGACTGCATCTCATGCATGTCTTCTGCTTTATGGTTTTTCACTTATATTGTCCTTATGCCTTGCTCTTATATCATCTTTTTTCCAAAATTCACATCTTGATTGGTAGAATGATATGTATAATACTTCAATAAATACACCATTACAGGGAATTTTTGTTTCTTTTTATTGTAAGAGTTGGCGTATAAGGTGAAAGCCATAAAAGAAGTTTAGAGCCAAAGAAAATTTGCATGTATTGATGGATGATGTGCATGGATATAAATATAAAGTGCTGTCATGCAATTCTATCATCTCATTGATATAATTTTCACCAGATGTTGACATTTCAAAGCATATTCTCATTCCTGCTTAACTCTGATCTTCGTTAACTCATCTCCCCTGCTAACTTTATTTTCATGTGCCTTCCTGAGAACTTGACACGGCTCAGAAAGAAACCACAAATTTTTCCTTGGTCCACATAGGGTATTTGTTAGAATAATAAAACTGTGCTTTGGCACATAGAAGATTAAGCCCCTTTTGAGAGATGTTTGTATGAAGTAAAATGATGAAGTTCATTAATACGTGGGTACACTTGGGCACACTACTCTCACTAAATTATCCTATATTTGCATTAACAAGTGAATTTGTTCAAGAAACAAGTTGGGAACCTAGGCAACCACTATTTTCTTTAGGGTCAAAAGTGAAATATTTTAACAGTCCTGAGTTTTGACTTATCTGAAAAGTAAACCATGTGAATTATGGTATTCTGTGTAATATGTACTTAATAATATATAGGTACCTGGATAGGATGTAGGCAGATTTCTTTTGCTGGCAAGGGAACAAATCCAACTAGAAATACTTCTATTTCACCCATTCTGTTTCTTCCTTTGAGTGGAGGATTTGTGTATAATATCCATCTCTCAGAGAACAAACCATATTCTTTTGAGCAGAAAAATATTGGTATTTGTACTATCTGCTTTGGGAGTAAAACTCCTAAAGTTGCACAAAGTTGAAAGAATTTTAATTATTTAATATGAAATTAAGATGGTTCTTTTCTGCATATTACTTACCCTTTAGTTTGCTAAAGAAAAACTTTGAAGTCAGATAAAATTCAGGTCTAATTGATTCTATCAAATTCTTGATTTTTAGAGCTTGTGACTTCCTAGATGCAGGTTTTAAAGAGTTTTTAGAAGAAAAATACTTTTTTCAAATGATTTTACTAGAGCCTAAATATAATATTCATTTTAACGTCTATTATACTAACCCCTTCTCACACTGTGGGAAATTTTGGCTGGCATTAGGAAAATTTTTCTTCTGTTGTCTGTGCCAGCCATAATGAACTTCTAGTGAGCAAATATTTTCAATTGTCAATGTTTTCTGGATTATCTCCCTTTTATTTCCATCAAAGGCCAGTTCTACCTTTTTTTCATGATTTCTAGATATCTGATTGGAAAAATAGATGTAGAATTTTTTAGATAGTACTTAACTTCAAAATTTACTCTGTTTCTCTTTAAAGTCACAATTAAACATATTTTAAATTATCTTCTACTTATAATAGTGATAGGTGGTAATTTCATTCCAATGTCAACAATAATAATTTTTGTTTAGGAATTCTAGTTCAAGTTGTGTGTTACCTCAATCTGATTAATATAATAACTGTTGTACTATCTACTAATATTCACTTTGCTGTGATGAATACTTATCATTATTATTGATATTCTACCTATTTTGGTAGGTTTTGGATGGGCAAGCTTACACAACAGTACAGCGATACATTTCCTAGGCTCTCCTAACCAAACAACTGGATGCCTCTCGCTACAAGTTGGCTGAGGGATAAGTAAGCACATTAAAAATAGGGCTACCAAATCACTTGCATTTGATTTTTGTGACATTTCAGTTGAAGGGGAAAAGAGAAAGTGAATTTCAAAGTTGTCAAAAATAATACAACTGCAGGAAAACTGGAGTACATGTAATGACTGCCTATAGCCTCTGTGCTATTAGAAGATAAACCCTTTTACTGAAAAGGGTATCTGCACAAGTGTGTTCAAGGCCTGTGATGACTGTACCCATTTGTAATAATTTCCCTCCAGTTTATTATTTGTTGTCGTTTAGATCCTAAAGAGTTCTAATGGAATCAGTAGAAGATGATCTGTTTTCTCATATTTCTAACCTCTTCTTCCATGCCTCTGACTTGCATCACTTCTCCGTTGATTTTCACATATTCCAATTCCTCTGAAAGGGAATCTATACCATCCTTCTCATTGCCAGAGTTAGATACACCATCTCCAGATCTCTCATATTCTTTATCTGGATCATTGGGCTCATCAGAAGTTTCTTTAGCCCCACTCTGACATTCACTTGATGGATATCAAGGATATATATATATATATATATACAGATGTTGGTATTAGAATCTAAACTTGTACATGTTTGTAATCATTGCTGAAAAGATTTATTCTTAGTAAATAAATAATATTGTCTTTTAATTTGAGAGGAAAGAATTTAAGTGCGGTTATACATGAATTTGTCAACATTGACCCCAAAATAGATTTTTAGAAAAGTCTGATATTTGACAACATTCGTGCAAATGTGGAGTTAGTACATAAGAGGAACTATATATTTTGCATAATTGGTTATTAATATAACTGAAGAAATCATAGCGCTGGATTATTAAGAATGAAGGAAGAACTTACACCGCTGTTGATCTAGTTATCATTGACCCATCATAATCATTCTCTTGTGTTGTCTCCTTTTGGGTGATATATTTACCAGTGACATATACATTTTCTATATCCTATGGAACAAATTCATTGAAGGTAATGAATACTGTTTAAAAATTATAAATGCATGCATAATTTTTTATTTAAAACTGATCAAACCTATCCATAATGTATAAAAATATGTTTATCCAGAGTGAATTAGTAGGGCTTTGAATTTTTCCACAGATGTATATGTAGTTATGGATAAGAATACAAACCAAGGCAAGAGGGTGGGAAGTAAAAAGAAGAGGTGTGGTGATTTTGGATTTGGAGACATGCAGGTGATGACATGAGGAGAGGAGAGAAATATTATAGGGAAGTAGTTGGCTATGAAGAGAGAGTAACATTAGTGATCATTTGAGAAAATTTCTTCCTAACAATTGCTGAAATCATTGACGGCTGTTTATTATTCACATTACGTGTTTAATCAAATCTTGCTCCACAATGTTGAGGATGGGAAAGTTATAAAATATAAAGTGAAAGATGGAGAGAGGGAATAGGTATACTAGATATTTTTGGACTGTGCTAGGTGAGATGGGAAGGGAGCAATAGTTATAGAATAATACACAGTGGAGGAGAAGAGAGCCTGCGAGGGATCTCAATAATTGTTATCATTATCATTTATCTACCAGTTAAAGTAGGTTTTTGAGGGACAAAAGCTACCAAACAGTACAGCAACAATTCCCCTTTCTTTCGTATCATTATCAAATATTTCCTTCCTTATCCCTAAAAATAATTTTGTTGGTATAGCTTTTACTTGTACTGACAATAAATATTCTATTATACCTTTTTGTTCAATATTATTGCGACCTTACCTTGAGAGAGACAAGGTGTCTATAATATTGAACAAAAAGGATAGAAGAAGTGTAGCAATCATAGAATAAGTGACTGATAGGATTTTATTGGAAGGAGTAAAAGCTGAAAAAATGAATTTCGTAATTTTTTTTGGAACCCCTGACCCAGTGGAAGACCCAAGAAAACTTCATCAAGCAAATACACTGGGAAAGCACCAGATCTAACTTTGTAAATGTTCAAATTTATATGCCACCAAACAAATATCCGGAGGAAGAATTCAACAGGGCATACAATCAGTCAGAGAAAATAATTGTTCGTTTTCCTGGAAGGATACATTTGATAATGATGGGGGATTGAAGCATGATTGTGGGCAAAGGAAGAGATGGTAGTACAGTTTAGGAATAATGAATGTCCATGGGGAAAAAGCAAAGGAGTTCTGGAAGAGACAGGGCCTAACTTTGGCTTTTCCCTGTAGCAGCAAGGCTAATAAACCTTTTCAATTATTTGTGTTAGTCTCTTTCCTGCCAAACAATTGCCAGCTCCAATCAAGACAATGTAATGAACAGAATTGGGAGAAAGGAACTGAAATTTAGGATCATTTTTTATGTTGTACATAATACCTAAATAAGTATTTCATTTAGGAAAAAAAGTGTTTATATTTGGTCATTAACCATAGATTTATTTACACCTGAAACACTAATTTACATCGGAAACATAATTTATGCATAAAAATGGTTCCGAAAATTTCACCAAGAGTATGTAAAGTAAAATTGATAATTCTATTACTGTTTTTCTTCTATTAAGTTATACCTAAATAATTAATGAGAAAATAACATTTCCATTCCATACTTATGCTCATTTACATCATAGTTCCAAGTAAATGAAATTATTTCAATCATACATGACTGTAGGTAACTTGCCGGTTTACTGCAAACAATTTTTTTCAATTTCTTTGGTAGTTTCTTTATTTTCTCTTGTAAGTAAGGGGTATCTATCCAGCGCTCATCTTCATTTTTTCTCGCGTGTTCACTGATATCTCTAACATCAATACCTATGTGAAAACAAAAAATAAATATGGTCTATGGTAACAATTTTTTCAATCACTTTAATATTTGAGAATGCCACCATGTAAGTTTTTACTCAATTTATATTATTAGATATGTAGTAAATTAAAATACTTTTTCTGAAATATGTGATCACTTCTCTTTAAAGCATCAATTGAAAACATGTCCTATTTAAATTCTAAAATATTAATTGGAATCTGAAATGTGGAATGATATCAGGGGAGAATCTGACTGGTCAGTGACAGCCTGGGATGTAATGCAGAAATGTCTGTTACTACATTGAACATTCAATCAAATAATCAATGTTAACAATTTTTAAGGTTGAACATTTTTGTGAAGTTTATATGGAAACATTTAATACTTATGTCCCAAAAAGTCATTGTCATTTTAGTTGAAGGTTCAAGTGATGAAGCTTAAATTTTTAAGAGCAGAATCTACATTTTATATCAAGAAAAAGCCAGGTGATTGGCAAATATTAATGCATTAGGAAGTTAGTTAAAAAATATGAAAAGCTACCAAAAACCAAATTGCTGAGATCCTGATTCTTTTTCTTTCGTATGAAAATGTTTTGTTGTAGCCTGGTGGGAGCAATGGGTCCAGGCCCACTAGTCAGCATTAATAACATTATAGCTATAACTTTATTTGCTCGTATTAAAATTATAATCACTTTCCCTTAAAAAATATAACCCTCCTGATAATGGAATAATAAAAAAAAAAGATTTTACCCCCAACAATTGAGATTACAACCATGGATAGATTTATGATGAATGCTTTGCCACCAATAAAAGAAGACTCATGAAGAGACTCAATGCTAGCTTTTTTTTGGATTTTAAATGCCCTGCAAGGGTGTGGGGGTAAATGAAAGAGGAAATAAAATGGATTGAGGACAAATGGCACATTGAATTTTGAGCGAATGAGGGTATAATTGATTCATATAGTAGAGTGCAGTTGGAAAGAAGAAGTAAAACCCACTTATGCTGAATCATCAATGTTCCAAAAGTTCTGGATCAAATGAGGCAATTTTAGAGGTAAAGGAGGCTTTATAGAAAATATTTTCTCAAAGATATCTTAAATCCAGTGAATACAACATGGTTCAATTTCTCAAAACGTATTTCTTTGAAGAGAGCTAAGTAAAACCAAAGACTCTGGCAGTGAAATCTCAGAGGTTTAAAATTTAAATCGAAACTGTAGTATGACTGTCATATTTTTCGTCCAAATGAAAGAATTTTTATGTGCTGGCCTCTTTTTGTATATTTGAAAATCCATTTAATATTTTTTACTTTGCCTTAAAAATCTCAAACATTTTCATTGTCTATATGTAATAGCAATGCCAACCTCTGAAACTAACTAAAGAAACTAAGATTTTGCCATGAACTTTGAACACCATGAAAAAAGTATAAATTATGAATTTTTCTCTTGATCCAGGAATTGTAGAATACTGTTTTCCCAACTATCTTATCATGAAGCATAAGTTTACCTAAAATTATAAAATTTAGTGTTTGAAATTAGTTGATTTTACTCTGATAGATCAATGCCCACAGTTACATTTTTTATCAGTCCAATCATGGAAGCCTCTGTAGTTTTCTATAAGGGTAAGGATTCCTCCTTTTCGAGACACAGATGGCAATTATTCTGCACATTGATGCCTTTGAAAATTCTCTAATTCTAACTTGTTATTAAAACACAAGCTGATTAAATAATCCAACGAGTGCATATTTAAAAATTTGATAATATTTTCATTAATTTAACAATGAATGAAGTTGAAGGCATATGTATAAATTAAAATAATAGATTTGGGATTAAGGGTTAATTTTCCATTTTTACGATCATAGCACCTGGTTGTACAATGCAACTGCATCATTTAAAACCTTTTCCGTGAATCATAAATTATCCTTTTTTCTTACCTTTTTCTAACAAAACATTTCTTGGTGTCCCACGGTATTCTGGATTTTTGTAATCAAACTTCTTGCCTGTACTGGATGGGCCAATCATGGGAAGTTTTTCTTCTTCTGATATAATTCCAGCACCTGATTCTGCACAATATTTGAGTCTGCTTTTTGGAATGATATGTTTGCTGAGTCCTTCAGGGATTATCCAGAAGTTGGGAGAGCCCTGTATAATGCAGAAATAAATCAATCAAATTAATATAAACTAAGTAGATGTTGTAGAATTAATTGTGACCAACTATGGTAATTCTTCTTGGAGCATAACATTAGTATTTTTATTTAAATTTTAAATTTCTATTGGCCTCTAAAAGTCCTGTATTTTGTTAGAATGCTGTATTAATGGGAAATGTTAATATATTAGTCTAAGGAAAAATTGATTACCTTATGCAGCTTGAGGTGGAGGCAATATTTTCTCTGTGAAATTGAGCCTATTTTTTATTCTTATGCAATCGTTGTTACCCCGAGAGTACAAAAATGTCCCATGATCTTTTCCTTTCTATTTTGTTTCAAACATCATCCTACTGATTGGAATTTTTTTATAAAATGGCATAAAGTTTTAACTAAAGTAAAAAGATAATTGTAATAGGACCAGTCAATGCTTTTGGTACATAATGTAATGCATCAATAATGACTTGGGAAAAATTGTTTCTTCGATTTTGAGTCATTATTATTTTGCATAGTTCCCTTTTACAGGAATTTTTATCAGTAAACGTATCAATAGTTTGAATTTCCTCAAGCAATTCAAACTATTGAGACATTTGACAAACTATTGAGACATTCAAACCATTGATTAGCAAGGAACATCAGAGAATTTCATTCCAGTGAGTTGCCTTTTTAAAAAAACTATTAAATTTCATTTTGTAATTGCATTATGTTGTTAATTCTTCTTTGCACACCTTTGATGCAAACATGAATACCCAATCACTGGATCTGACACAAAGAAATGTGTTAAGATATACTTGGATGAGTGCCAAACCAATCTCATATACAAATTATTTCCCTTGATTGCAAAGAATAAGTTAACATATGCAATTCAAATAAATTCTGAGTCTCTAAGATATTCACTTGTAAAATTGCTAGCCTGCCAAAGATATTAATAGCTCTCCTGATAGAAGATTTCATCTGGCGAGTTTTAAAAGAGAGCAATATAAAATTATTCTTTAGTGTATTATTTATCATATTTTCTGAGCAGGCAAGAAATATGAGTATTTCCTCTCCACAAGTATTATTATTTAGATCCTTACACCAAAATTGTACAAAACTCTCCTTTAAACATGGAAATAATTGCCTCATATTACAATCAGAAGGAGTATTCTCTGATGGACAGTACGAATTAAGGTTTAGTGGATTTTTTATGGTAAATTGGATTAATTTTGATTTTGAATTTCACAGTGTGTTTGCTTACATTTGTTGTATGATATTCAATTCAACTTACTGATCTGTTATTATTTATTAATAAATATCACCCAATTTTATTTAATTTAAAAGTGTTGAAATTCTGCCAAAATAGATACTTACCCGATATTTGTCGTAAGCCAAAGGTTCTTCTGCTCTCTCAAAAACTGCCTTATGGAGAATTTTCCTTTGGCGAAACTCATCAGAGTTCATTAGTAAGTCCCTTGGGCTTACTCCTAGCTTGTCTTGGAAAAAAGAAAGCTACTGATATTTCATTGAAATATTGCAAAAATGAGGATGTCATTGATTTTCTGAATTATTTAGAATTCTGTGAGTTAGTAATTAGTTTGATTTTTGGGGAATAGGAGTTTGATAAATTGTATACTTAAAAATGCTTTTTTGTATTTTGCCCATGTAAGTGCCTGGTAGTATCATTACAAAGATAGAAATATCTAGCTTTTAATTAAATCATGAAAACACACTAAACACTTTTGCTACATAAGGTATCTTTATATTCTTTGTTATCAGAGTGAAGCCTGTGTAGTGAAGCCTCAAATTTCTGAATTGAAACTTCTAAAGCCTCCCAGAAAACTGCAATGCTAATTTTAGGAGCGTTTCTTACAATATTTTTGTGCATCAGTTTAAATTTTCAATTTGTACTTTTCAGGAAACAAATGTGGTGCATTTGATGCATGAAGTTTAATGCAGGGGCTAAAATTTGCCAACACTTTCTAAGCTGCACACATGTAGTGACTGCAGTGTAGTGAGAGAAAGAGCTGAATCAAAACCTGATTCTAATTTAGGTCGTACATTTGGTAAGATAAAGTTTGTGATTTTATTATCACTTGGGGAATGTCATGAATTGACATTCTCCTATGAATGCAGTTTTATACACCGTGGGAAATCAACAACTTCTAAAGGCTATGGCTTGATGTCACAGCTGCATTTCTCTTTTAATTGTCGATTTCTTCAAGTTAGCATGCAACGTGAAGTTCTCTATCTCTTGCTACATATTTTGAAAGAATGCAGCTCTTGGTCATCCTTTTGGTTTCTTTCCTATCACATAACCTTTGAATATTATGTCTTTGTTAGGTAAAGATTATGACTTACATACATACAGTCAGTTGTGCTCTGCTTTGCCCTTTTGATTTGAAAATAAATCCGTTTTCTTTCACTTTAAATATTTTTCTATTTTTTCATTGCATTTTCTCCTTATTCAGCTATTTTTGTTAATTTATTCCAGATCCACCTTTCCATTGTCTCAAGTTTGATTCTTTCCACTTTCTTGATGGTCCATCTCACATATCCATGTAATAATAATCTCCAAACTAACATTTTGGAGAAAGGTTTCCTGGTCTTGATACTTGCTATTACTGATATCTAATCATTTAAGGTAGATTTTGGTCGGACGAAGACCGAACAATAAATCTTCTACCAACCAACACTACTGTAAATCCTTCTTCAATTCCACTCATTCTCAAAATGTTCTCCTCCCTATCAGAGTCTTCAACATCCCATCGCAAATTAAAATTAACTGCGACCACCTTTCCTGCCTCCTTTGAATTTCTGTCAACGATTCCTTCATATCTCCCATCATATGTAGCACTTTCTCGTTTGTTTCCCTTTCTTTCCATTTGAACTTTTCCACCCATATGACTGTAAATCAGTGAAATTTTTGGTGTGAAAGGCTTGTTGCTTTTGGCTGCTTTCATTTTCACTGTTAATAATGCTCCATAGGTAACAAAAATTTTTACATTACTCTGGGATTGTTTTTTCTATTGTAATGTCAATTTTAGGATTTTATTTGCTCTTTCTTATGATAATTTTTGTAATATTTTTCTTATTTATCTTCAATGGAAAACTGCTAAGAATTTGGAAAGTATTTTTAGCATCTTATTTGTGTATTTTTTCCAATCTGTGATAATTAATGTATCTTTAGCAAGGCAGATACTGTGAACACATTTTCATTTAGATTTAATTTTATTGGTATTTTCAGTCTCTCTCGTGATTGTTCCTCTATGAGGATGACTGTCAGTTCAAATGTCCTTTTTTTTTGGATTTTAGGGAGATATCCACGAACCAGTTGATCATATGATGTAGGGGTAGTTCTTGGGTCAATGAAAGTGGTGTAGATCAGCATTGCTCTACTCCTTGTAAAAGCTTCTTTGCTTAGCGCAAGTCTTCTCCTTACAACTACTTTGATGGTATTGGTCCAAAACACTTCCAAGATACGTGAACTGTTCTACCTGCTCTAGTTTTTGCCCTCCTATTTTAATGTTTAGCTCAGCCTTTTTCTTTCTAGAAAATCGCATCAAAATAAGGCTAAGATAAACATTAAAATAGGAGGGCAAAAACTAGAGCAGGTAGAACAGTTCACGTATCTCAGAAGTGTTTTGGACCAACACGGTCAAAATAGTAGTATATATATATATATATATATATATATATATATATATATATATATATATATATATATATATATATATATATATATATTCAAAATGAAGAAGCAAACTAGCACTTGCGAATGGAAAATACAGAAGAACACACAAATGAGACTCACACGTATTCCGAGTTTTCGGTGATCAAACGACCTATCTCTAGGGAGAGAGGTACTAAGAAAGTTTTATTAGGAGGTAGGACGTTTGATGGGAGGAGATGGCGGGGAAAGGTTAGGTAGTGGAAGAATTGGGATGGGAAAGTTTGGAAGTGTGGGATTGATATGGAAGAGTTTGGGAGTGGATGGGGGATGGTAATATCTGGAGATTAGGGTAATCCTGTGTCTGATATTAATATCTAGCTCATTCCAAGAGTCATGGAGCCAGGTATACACCTGCTCTATTGTTTTGAGTATGAGTGGAGGATCTGATGGTGGCAGGAATGCTATAATGGGGACACTATACGACTTTTTCTTATTCCCTAACATGAAGAAATGGCTCGCGGGAAATTTTTTTAGCTCAAACGAGGACGTCATCGCCGAGACAGAGGCGTATTTTGGAGAATTCGACAAATCTCATTTTTGGGAGGGGTTAAAACAATGGCCGGAACGTTGGGAAAAGTGTATCTTTTTAAAAGAGGACTATGTTGAAAAATAAAAAAATGTTTATGAAAATTTGGTTTCTTCATTTGTAACACAGGTCTTTTTGAACCGCTCTCGTATTATATATCAAAGGGAATGTTATATTCAGAGGCGTGTTTTGGTATTGGGAGAATCCCATTCAGGGGTGAATCCTTGCGTTAGGTATTGTTTTTATTGATTCTAATATACAATGGTGTGATACACTGCCCAATATATAAGGCATTGCATAGTCTGCATTTAGGTAAACTGAATTTCTGGAGGTGCACGAGGAGTAGGGAATTCGTGGGAGGGAGTTAAAAAGAGGGTGGGAGACGGGTGGGCGTCGGATTTTGAAAATAGGGCATGTTTTGCATCTTCGTTTATTGCAGGGTATGAGAGTGACTTTGGGACGGTGCGGGGTGCCTTTCTGTGTGTCGGTTCTGGTGTCTTTACTAAACATGAGCGATATGACTTTGACATTTCGGGGCCTACGTCCGCTAGTTGAAACTTAATGTATTCATCTCTCTCGGCTCCTTTAAATTTCTCCTGTCAGTCTCCATCTCTTCTATCACCATGCCTAGTACTTCGCCGCTTGTTTTACTGCCTGTGCATTTCAGTTTTGCTTTCTGTGCAGTCCTAAAATGTTTATATGTTCTCTCTTCATCTCTTGCTTTTTCTGTTTGTTTCCCTGAGCACAATATTGCCCTAATATTCCGAGTCTTTTTTTATAAATGGCGCGCAATTTCATTTTTTTCAATGCTGCTGCTGTTTCTTTCTTTACGCAAGGATTTTGTGAGATGACGACCGCGGAAGCCTTGCCTCTCCCTCTGCCGTTAACGACACATAGTGTAGTGGGCCGAATCTCGTAGTTTTCAGGACTCGTAATCTAATGGGATCAGACGCCTTTGCAGCCACGCCACTGAGGAACATACGCTGCGCAACTATGTACCTTTCCTTTGGTTCCTATCCTTTCAACCTATCTATTATCCTCCTACAACGAGCAATTATCATATCTCCCGTCAATACTGTCCTAGCGGTGATCAGAACGCACTAGCCCTTCCGCCATGTGGATGTTTTATTCCAGGAGAAGGGAAACCAATATTAACATTTCACAAATGTTTAAAATATTTCATGAAAATGTATGATATTGGTAATCTTTTACACAATTGGATCTCATAACGGATAATGAGAATGTCGTTTGGAATTATGAAAATGTGTTTTTCCCATGAAGTTCCCTTTTTTCGAAATGCTTTCCGCACTTGAATCTATTATAACTTACTTGACAAGCGGCTGTGAATATTTCTCCTCTCCGCCATCCAATGTTCCCAGTTTTCAAGAGCTGTGGCTCCATCTCGTGGGAACTCTCGTTGATTAACTGTTCTCCATTTTCTGTTGGATTCAATCTTCTCCGCCATGTCCACCGTAAACCTAACTTAAAGGTTTATTTTGGTCTCATAAATGAGAAGGTTGATCCAGTATATACGAGTCTTTTGGAGTGACTGAAATCGGTATGGGCCACTTTAAAAATAAAGAGATTATGTAACACTATCCAGCGAATGCAACTTTAGTGCGTACTTTCTCAACATTCAATTAATCAAAATGCGTGTTAATGCGTCAGTATTATATTTTTTTGAAATGCTCGGAAGTCGTATGTGCGTCCATGAGAATTGAAGTACATATTTTTTTTTATTTGTTATTACGAACCCTCGCGTGTAACGGAAATAATAAACATCGCTTGCGCTTCCATGGTGATTATGTTCTTCTGTTCGCTCCTTCCTATTATTTGGAAATTATTTCACAAGGATAAACACACACTATAGACTTAAGTTCTCCCAATACAGGCATTGGTAGAACCATGCTTTACGTATTTACGCTTTAATATACCATCGTAAAAAATTAGGAGCAATTTTTATTCAAGCGTTCAAATTAATTTTTGTCATTTCACATCCTAAACAGCCCTTCAATAGGGGAGTAAAAATGGTGGGCTCTTTGGTGTGGAATATTTGGATGAAACCAGCGATCTTATATTTCGAGTGCTTTTCGGTGTTCGGTTTTTCACAAAAATTTTCCGAGGGTCTCATAAGCTTGATTCATACCCTAATATAGTTACTTAATAAGTCCAGATGACCCTTTTCTTTTGGTTTTTAAAATGCATTTCTTTAAAATGCGCATGATGACATTAAGTGATAAATTATAAATAAATAACAATATTTCCACTGAAATTTATATGCATCAAATTATGGATTTATAAACGTTAGTTACGTTATAAACGTTAGAAAACGTAAATAGCGCTATGGTCGACTCAAGCCCTGGGCGGGAAAATCGCTGAAGGTTTTTAAGACAGCCGCAAATGGGAAAGCGATGAATGTATCCAACTCATATTACGCGACACAATTACTTTTCATTCATTCCAGCTCTGTTCCAAACTTCATTTTCCCGCACGTTTAACTTAGAGAAAAGGAACCCTTTGGCTATTCAACGAAACACGGATTCACTTTGGAAAAATCAGACGCTTGAATTTGCACTGCGTATCGTGGCGTGGCATGGAATACCTTTGCGTTGCATTTCAGAAGTCGGTTTTCTCCTCAAACTCTTTTAAGTCCCCAGAAGATAATAACTTAATGGGACTTCCCAGATTCAGGTAATGCGTTCATATCAGTAGTGCCGAGCTATCACAACAGAGTGCTCCGTCAAATACCACTATCAGGCAATTAAATGGTATCATCACGTCGAATAGGTTGGAGGAATCCTGTAAAAAAGTCTGAAAAAGAATCTTTCCTACTTAATCATTCATTGCCTTAAGAGCTTGCGTGTGATATAAATAAAGGTTTTGGGCCGGCAGTACGGCTCTAAGTAACAAGAAGATATTTACGGGAGATGTTGGCGTTCCACTAAGGCATTGACAAAAATTCGTTTTCTTGATAAGAAACATTTCCTTTGTATATGAGTCATTCCACGTTAATTCAACCAATGAAAGTGCAATTTTCGGCATCGCCCTATCAAATTTTTTCCAAAATATCTGCAACAATGTATACCCATCCAAAACTGAATCCTATGAAATATTTTAATTGGGTTAGGGAAATCCGCTCAACATTTAATGAACATTCGAAAACATCTAATGTTTTTAGAAGCCCCAAAAGAATCAGTATGGCACTCTTGTCAATCTTGGCATTATTATGAATGTCAAAATTATTAAAAAACCTTTATCATCTTATAAAAGGGTAATAAATATATGTGCACTATAATTTACATTTATTTTGAAGTTTTAAAAAAACAATGAAATATTAAAAAAATGATTCTATAAAAAGTTCTAACTATAGAGGGACCATTTATATTTAACAAACAAAAATGTTGGCGCGGTTTTTTTAGATTTAGTACGTATGTTCCACACCAGCGGCCAACCTTCCGCAAGATGAAGTAAAAAAAGAGACTGTAAGATCATTTAGGGCCATGATGAAAATTTAAAAGCATTAAAAGTTATTCCTAAAATCATTAAAAACTGTCAATCCACAAAACCATTTCGTGGAGCTCAGTTTTGGACTGACATCAATGGGTGCAGAAAGTTCAAACACAATTTGAGAGATGGTGACTTATGGTTTGTTAAATACACGTGGAATTAAATTATATATATATATATATATATATATATATATATATAAATATATATTAATAAATATATATATAAATATATATATATATATACACACATACATATATTTATATATTATCTTCGAAGTAACACAGTAGTGTTGAATAACAAACTTAGAAAGTAACAAGCAATATAAGAATACATAAACAGATTACTAGAGGAAAAAGAAGTAACTTCTGATTACTTCTATTTTTTCCGATGAAGACGGAGCTGAATTCCGTCAAAATGTTCAAGAAAAAACGTGTGAGTGATCTTTTTATTTATTCTTATATTGTTTGTTGCTGTCCAAGTTATATATATATATATATATATATATATATATATATATATATATATATATATATTATAAGGTAATCTACCGGTTACGGTAGGTTTTTGGAAAGACACAACTACCAAATAAAAATATTGTGACTCCTAACAAAACAAAATCCAGCAACCTGGTCTACATCAGGTCCCTCTTCATCTCTGAGTACTTTCTTCCTCCCCTCATCCCGTCCAACATCCCTATCCTGTTCCTTCCCTTTCCTCGCTTGCCTAACATTCTCCCCTCTATTACAGTCTTCAACATCCCACTGCCGGTCAATACCCACTTGATCCACATTTCCTGCCTCCATAGGATTTCTCCCAACAAACCCCTCTCTTCGCCCACCATACCAAGTACTTCCTCGTTTGTTTTCTTCTCTGTCCATATCACCTTCTCCATTCTTCTCCATACCCACATTTCAAAAGCCTCCAGTCTACGTCTATCCTCCTGTTTCAATGGCCACGTTTCCGCGCCATACATAGCTACGCTTCATACTAAAGTTTTTACGAGTCTTTTCTTAACATCCTTACTCAACGTCCCCGTCATCAACTCCCTCCTCCTTGTGAAAGCCTCTTTGCCTAGCGCAATTCTTCTCCTTACGTCCTTACTACTTTGACCGTGTTGGTCCAATACACTACCGAGATACGTAAACGGTTCTACCTGCTCTAGTTTTTGCCCTCCTACTTTAATGTTAAGTAGCCTTTTTCTTTCTCGAAAATCGCATAACCTTTGTTTTATCAATATTGATTCTCATCCCATATCTGTCGCACTGAATTTCCAATTCACTCATCAATGCTTGCAGCCCCTTGGCTGACTGACAAACTAAAGCTTGGTCATCAGCAAACCTAACTGATTTTACGAATTCCCCGCCCACTTTCATTCCTACCTCGAGTTCTTCCCATGCCTCTTTGATCATTTCCTCTGCATACAGGTTGAACAGCAACGGTGATAATGGGCAACCCTGCCTTACACCCCTTCCTAACACTGCCCAACCGGACTCCCCGTTCCCCACCCGCACCTGAGCAGTCTGAGACATGTACAGGTTGCGGATTAGCCTCCTTTCCCTCCAATCTACTCCTATTTTCTGCAATATACTCATTAGTTTTTTCCAATTCACTCTATCACACGCTTTTTCGAAATCTACGAAACAGGCAAATACCTCCTGGTTGTGTTCTATATTCCTCTCGATTAATAATCTCATTACTGCAATGGCATCATGCGTACCTCTCCCCTTCCTAAACCCAAACTGATCATCCCCTAAGTAATCATTTGCTCTACTCTCTATCCTTTTGCTTATTATCCTGAGAACAACTTTAGCTGCGTGGGATATCAAACTTATTGTCCTGTAGTCCTCACATGATGTAGCCTTTACCTTTTTCGGAATAGGAACTAAAACTGATTTCACAAAGTCTTCCGGCCAGATTCCTTCCACATAAATACTACGAATCAGCCTATATGGTATCAGCCCGCAGGAATGTTATCCACCCCCACGGCCTTATTTAATTTCATCTCCCTTAATGCCCTTTCTATCTCATTGTCTAGAATGCCTGGGTCTAAGCTGTCTTCCTCTACGTCATTTTCTTTTTCAATGTCTAACTGTGTTGGTCTGAGTTCTTTACTATACAGTTCTTCTATATACTCCTTCCATCTCTCTTGGATCTTTCCTGCGTCAACTATTACCTTACCCGCCTTATCTCTAACTATTAGCATAGCTCTTCCTTTCTTACTTCCCGATAACGATTTAACTTTGCTGTACAGCGCACCGATTTCACCCTTCCTCTGGAGACTTTCCATATCCTCGCACTGCGTCTTCCACCATGCGTCTTTTGCCTTATTTGTTGCCCGCCTCAATTTATTGTTCAATTCTTTGTACTTCATTTTGCTTAATTCTGTATTTATATTCTTCCATTTTCGCCGCTCATCCATCTTTGTAATCATCTCATCCGTGATCCATGGTTTCCTAGTCCTTTTAGCGTTAACGGTTCCAATAGTGTCTTTTGCGGCTTTAGACAACCCTTTTTTGATCATTTCCCATTTTTCTTCGATAGTACTTAGCCCTTTTCCATCCTCCATTATTTCCTCCACCGCCTGTTTGTATTCCTTGCTTTTCAAACCATTTAATGCTTCTGCATTCCATTTTATAACTCGCCGTCCCTGCCTTATCGTTTTGAAACGAACGCTACATTTCATAACAACTAAATTGTGGTCAGAGTCCGCATCCGCTCCCGGAAAGCTGTGGGAATTTATCACACTGTTCCTAAACCTGTGTGTAACCATAATATAATCTAGCTGATACCTCTCTGAGTCACCTGGCATTTTCCATGTATACCTGCGTCTTTTGTGGTGTCTAAACCAAATCTTGGTGATAACTAACCCCTGTCTCCTGCAGAACTTAACTGCTTTCTCCCCGCGGTCATTCCTTGTGCCTAAACCTCGTCACCATCTCTCCCTTCCCCTACCGTCGCATTCCAATCCCCCATCACTATCAAATGTATCCCTGCAGGAACACACGCGATTATGTCCTCCAACTGACCGTATATCTTATCGACCTCTTCTTCCTTATGGTTGCTTGGTGGCATGTATACCTGATATATTAACCAAGTTCGTCGGTCTGCTTTCATCTCTAGTAGTAAAATTCTATCCGTTACCTGTTCTATGTTGTTTACGCTTTTTCCTACCTCTTTATTTAATACTATGGCAACCCCTCTTTGCATCTCGTCCCCGCCGCTGTATATTATTCTATCATTATCACTCCAGTAATCCCCGCTATCCTATCATCTCACCTCGCATAGACCTAAAATACCTATATTTCCCCTTTCCATCTCTCGCATTCATCTTTCCATCTTCTCCCTTAACATTCTCCAATTTCCCTGTCCTCATCATTGTCTTGACATTCCACGTTCCTATTCTAACCGGTTTTTTTTTCACCTACGTCTTCCATCCTGCTGCTTTCGGTTTTCCCCTGCAAGGCTTTCGTTGGATGACGACCGCGGTAGCCTTGCCTCCCCCGCTGTTGGGCATGACAGATGGCCGATTTGGCCGAGCCCCGTAGTTGCCAGGACTCAAAGCTCTGTATTGTCCATCATTTAAATCTTGGGAATGATAATTGAGGTTGTTTCCCGTTGCCTTCCTCAATAGTTTTTTTAACGTGACACCATCACTTACTGGCCGCCTCACTGGGGTCAGACGCCATTGCAGCCGCCGCACTGAGGAACAGAGGCTGTGTGGACTACCTTTCGTCTGGCTCCTAACCTTCGACCTATCTGGCATGGGTGACCCTACTAGGAGCAATTATTATTACTCCCACCAGCACAGCTGTAGGGGTCATCGGAACGCGCAAGCCCGTCCACCACGTCGAGGTTGTAGTCCGGGGAGGGATAAATATGTATGGTATATGAAATATGTTAAACTGCTAAATAAGTCTTCATGTGATAAACTGAAGAGGTCGTGTGTATATATAAGATTTTAGAATTGTAGTGATTTCCCCATGACTGCTCCATGCATCTGAGAGTAATGAACGATGTCTTCTTTGTTGATTTCACATTGTTCGCATTCGAAGACATGTTTCTTTATGCAACGAAGAATTTCCAAGTTCCTTGCAATGCAGTCGTAATGTGAGGCATTTTAGAAGTATTCAGTTACACCTGGACATAATAATTTCAGAATAGATTCATTATCTTTAAAAGGCCCTTCATAAGTAAACTAGATGTCTTTTTTTGAAAAATGTCTGAGAGAGGTCTGAGGAGAATCTGGAGGAACCTTAGTGTGATGAAAACGTCCAAATGTGTAAAGCGCGGCACGAAATCGTCAAAAGACATCTATTTAATGGCGTATACATTTGTAGAGGAAGCATAAGCATTGAGAAATAGATCTTCGAAATGATAAACCACACTGGTTCTCAAGCGCAGAGTTCTTTTGATAGGCGAAGGTAGAGCTCACCGGATGATAAAATTTCACGTGTGTGATATTTCACACGTGCATAGAGGGTGACATCTCTGCAGCAATGGCACATCCCTGCCCGGCCCTTTATGGACCCGGACATCTATTAGCCTAACAAATATCACATGTGCGCCTAAGCTTTCATCATTGCAAATCATGCGGGTTAGACCCTGGCGCAGAGGGAACAATTTTAGTTCCGCATTATATTAGTAGGCGATACCACAACGGGAAACCAAGCGAAATTTACTGCCGTTCACAAATATAATTAGTTGCAAACCATAAGGCACTACAAATTATGTTTAAAGGTACTCAATCACCAAACTAGCGTGTGAAATGTCCATGTTTTACTGACTTGAATGGACTGGAGAGACATAACTTGAATAAACAACCTTATCGTTTCCCTTGTGTTTTCGGCGTCAATTTTTTTCTTCAGTTATGCAGAGATAATTTCAATCCGTGATAATTTAATGTTTTGAATTCATTCAATTGTTAAAAACGAAAGTTAGAGTCTTGTTTTTTCCCCTCGCCACTGGGGCACTTAGCTCACTCCTGTTGTCAAAATAGCGCCTAAGTGGCCGTGCCAATGACTCATGTCATTCTTTGAAAAACATATTCCTAGACTTCTCCTCAACTCGATATCGATTTTTCTTATCATCCGTATACTTAACTGCCGCTAGGAAAAGTATCAGCATCTTTGTTATATGTGTGTTTTAAAGTATTCATTAAATGTTGCTGAACTTCCCAGAAATTGTTTTCACCTGAATATTCTAGCATTGCATTCTAGGTCGTCAAAATATTTCTATAAAGAGAGAATATCACATTAAGAGTCGATTAATCTTTTTGTATTATCTACTTTTTGATAAAAATGCTATCATAAGTGTCTTTTCTTGTTTTATTCTCATCTAAAATGCGGATTTTTCTCCATTACAATGGTCATCGGCTTTTCTCTTTAGGCTTAGAGATATTATTCTCGCCATTATCTTCACTCTATGTGTCGTCAGGCAGGTTATCAAGTTTTCATATTTTTTTGTCTTTATGATTAAAGCAGGAAAATGATTTGACATAATGAATATGCATCAGTTTTTGACATGTTCATAGAAACTGCTGATTAGTTTGTTTAGCATCTCCTTTATTTTATTTACCGATTTTTTTGATAATATTTATGCTTTTTCTTCTATTTCATATGCCTCGTTTACCCTTTACGTTTTTTACCACTACTTCAAGCTCAACTCTGCGCTCGAAGCGTTTCCCTTTCACTCCTGTAATTCTGCCTCCCCCTCTTCTCTTCCTGTCCCTTCACACGTTAATTGCCACCACCTTTCGAAGTCGCTAACCATCCTAGAATCCCTATCCGATTCGATTAGCAATCTTGAAAACTAGAGCTCTGCGGCCTCGTAAAATAACAAATTAAAGGAAAACTGTTGTCGTTATAAGTTAGCACCACTCGTCCCGCAAAGATAACTTAATTTGTTGTGATGGTTTCTGGGAAAAGAAATTACACAACAAAGACCAACCACAACCTCTCAACTAGAATACCCTTCTATAGTAGTTCTGGAATGTTACATCCTCGCAGGTGATCTACTACAGACACAAACTTAACCCAAATGGGATCCTTCACAGGGGTAAAAGGACTCCGTTAAGGGTAAGGGTAAGGATTTAGGATTTTTGATGTCCTTATGTATCTTCCATGGGTTTATACTCTGTGAGGCAGTTAAAATAATACATCTTATACGATACGATCAACTTTTATTGTGCTCCCAGTGACCTTTCTCCTCTTTCACCAGTTTTCTCCAATTTATGTTTTCCTACCGGTTCTCCTTGTCTCTCCTCCATTTCAGTCTCCAGTCATAAGTAATGTTTCTTTCATTTTATACATTTTATTCTTCTTTGTTTTGCTCACTTTCCTTCAGAATGTGCCAACCGAGTCTACCAGTAGATTTTTAATACCTCATCAGTCCAGCCCAACTCACCTTAACATGTATTAACTTATGTTTGTCATTTTCGAACAAATACCTTAGATTCACTGTTTTTGTGCCGATTTCCCTATTTTACGTTACGTTTGTCGTTGCCATGGCCTCAGCTTGGTAGCAGAGAAAACTCTGTCATTTTATTTTCGCCGAAAAAGCCTTAAATATTGTAAAATACAGTACGGCAAATGAGCGATGAATGTCTGTCGAAAATTCACATTCTTGTTTTCTATTTCCATTACTCCTATATGGTGCACAGGCATGTAAAATGTCCAAGAACTCAGGAATAAAATTGATTTTTTTGGGCGAATGTTGTACAAGAAGAAAGTGAAAGTGGAAAATAAAGATGCATAAAACTAAAAATGGAAATAAAGATGCTTGTAATAGAATACTTTCACTAATTTCGCGTTTTGTTGCCAAAAAACCTTCTCGCATGACCGTATGGGACTGTCATTAAAGTATGTAAGTGTTATTTACTGTATTACTTGCCCTACTTTGTTTGTTTTAAAGTTTCTACTTCCATCCCTCGTCTCTATCTGTGGGGGGGAGGGGACGCTTCCACTGCATGTAGCGATGTTTCACATTCCCTACCTGTGTCCTTGGCGGTGGAGACCATGAGTTGTATGTCCTTGTGATAGTGGAATTTCCTCTTCTTACTTTTCAATAATAATTTGCACTTTATTGGATACATTTTTACTATATTCTAAGGCGCATGTGTATGTTAGCTGATAATATATGTATTTGCATGCGTTTAAGTCAAAAACGTTTTTTGCATGAATATATATGCCACTGTGGCTGTAGGTATGTATACATATGTTGGTTTTGCATGTGTTTTTATTCTCTTTCACTGGTGGTGATCTGGCACCCCCCGCCACACGCCCTTGTGGCGGCTTGCGGGGTATTATGTAGATGTATAATACCTATACACAATATACCAAACAATCAAGGTGTGCTATTTATCTATCCAAAGTACTTATGGACCTATGACCCTAGCGGCTATTTTCTTCCACGGATAGTTAAGGTATCTCATAACCTCACCCCCCTACGAAAGTTGAATTCTTCCTTGGAACAATACAAAACGTTTAATTTGCCTCTCAGTTTAACCATTTGCATTTCATTTTGTATACCAGTGAGTAATAAGTATCTTTAAGAAGCCGTCGCGGTAATTCTGCTTTATATTGTACGAGTATTCCTCGTTTTTAAATCGTTTCTCATACCTTTTTACGACGTTTCTCCGGAGTCCCTGCCGTTTTCTTCACGTCCTGAAGTGGATATATATTGTACTTTCAGACCTGAGATTGGAATGGAAAATTGATGCAACACAGTCTTGAGCATGGAGCCATCATTAGTTTGTGACCTCTGACAGAAGATCGGATAACCTCAGCTAAAACCTATGGCATTCCCATATGTGTTGTAGATAGAATGTTGAGCATAGCATTTACGGAGTGGGAAACTTGACAGTTCAGTTCTTCAAAATTTACGACTGGTAATGCTATAAAAAGTGGTGGAGATGAAATATTTGTTATGTAGGTCTCTCTACACTAGATCGCTGATAACTTTGAACTCTACACTCCTGCATACTGAACTTGCACCACAGGCTGAAAAATAATGAAAGTTTTGGCATCAGGTATTTCCGTAAAATTCCAACAATACTAAACACTCCATATTTTATACACTTCCCCTTAATCAAGCATAATGAAATAAAGTTGTTTATAATTGGCTTATTTGGAAGGTGCAAGCTCTTCTAGGCAGCTCGGCTTTCCGAATCCTGTATCATGGGAGTGCTCTTTTGCGATTAGTGGCTGCTTTGGATAGAAAGTTTACGTTTTTATAAAGAGAATTTTCCGTAAAACAAATTTTATATGCCCATAAATTAGAGATTTTCGGCATCCTGGATGCTGATTTCTTGAGATCCGTGGGTCTCTATGGTACGCTCTTGATCGCCTGCTCCTTAATCCTCCTGTGATACCTGTATACCTGTACTTAAATGTCCAACGACAAATATCAATAAAGCAAAGAATAATTTAGTTTGATTCACATCGCTATTGGATTATTAGTGTGCCGTTAAAATTGATTCCCGGCTTCCAAATATATTTTAAATGTCTGAATTTGATTCCTTTTTTTCTATTCTTAAGAAGGTTTACATGGTGGAGATACATTTCAGCATCTATCGACCCCATACCCCTCCGTAATCACATCGGGAAATCAAATTGACCTGCTACCTTGGCGCAGGCATAGAATTTGTCTTCGAGTGTTGAATGATTGTCTCAAATCGATAAATGACTGACCCTAATTTTGTGAAATCACGGCATTACATGAAAGTAGACAATCTGCGTGAGATCATCACTAAAGACGTTTTCAGCAGAGATAAGAGGAAGCTGGCATTGAAATCGAGATAGGGCTGATATCGGAGTATCTAACCAGAAAGAGACAATCTGGCAGTTAGTTGCTCTATAGCCAGCAGTGAAACCTCTGCTTCTTTAAACGAAGTGGTCAACGGAACCATCTTCGCCCAGCGAACGGGAGAGTATTGTGCCGGGAGATCCAATAAGTGGCGAACTCTGAATCGCAAAGGATTGCCAACGAGCCAAATCATCACATGTGGGATGGAATCACCTACCTCAATATTATTTTTGGTGCTATGCCTAGCCTCCGGTGACCAATGTGCGTGAGTTATTTTACGAGTGTTTCCTCAATATGCAACACTAACGGGGCTCAGATTACCTACTTGGGGACAATTTTAAGATGCGTGTCGACGGTCACTAAGCAAAAATAATCGTTTCCGAAGTGACCGCGAGAGACATGTTGACTATTCTTATTTCCAGATTTTTAAGTCGACCATCTTCGCCAAAATAAGTATGGTCTTTTAATGTCCCTCTTTCCAGATTCAGAGATAAATTTCGAGCCCAATTCCCCGCTAAATTTCAATTTAGCAAAGGCTGTATAGCCACGATGTATAGCATGTTTTTTGTTAATGATGCTCAGTTTATTTATTTGAATTGTTTGTGAATATTTTTCTTTCCATAATTTCGAATAAATCGGTTGGAGGAATGCATGCCTACATTATACAATCACCTGAGAAATGCGGAATAAATGCCTTTGATTACGTTCGCGTTTTTTCGCTCGATCAGTCGTTTATTCTGCACGCATGAATACTACATGGAATGTATGCCATGCGGGCAAATTTTATTCAGTGGAATTGTGATATAATATAATGTCCTAAAAGTGCTACGATCAGTTATTCATTATTATAAACGAGCGGACTTATAAATGGACATGTCTCATATAGATAAATGCCTCCATGACTCGTGATTCTATCATTGCTGCGTAAATAGTTTGAAACCGTGCTTGCCACTGTCGGATCACATTTGCAGCGACCGCTGCCGAAAGTTTTCATGCATGCGTAAAGCGAATAGTAAAACCGTCAACAAATTCCTCGATACCAAGTATAAGACAGATTGGTGACAGTCATTTTGTTCGTTCTTAATGCTTCGATTATATATCGACCAATATTAGAATTGGCATCCTATTCGGCGCTATAAGCTCGAGTTAACTTTCCGCGGATATCACTATTAAAAATGAGATTGTTCAGACACGCTTCACATTCGTATTTTATTGGAAGTGTTTCCTGTTAATGTGGCCACGCACACAGGTCGACATTCGGTTGCGTTAATCTATGCCCAGGTCAGCCGCCGACTAATATTAGGAGCCCCCTTGATCGTTCATCACGCTTTCTGTTGGTTAATTGCGACGCCAGCGCTCCAATGTGGCCGAAAAGCGAAGGCTTTGTTTCGAATACAGTCTTGAATTGAGACATGAGATTTACAATTTGAAGGTTTTAGGAATATATTTTCTTTTTCACTGACGAGTGCCAAGGATAGCGAACATTATTCGACCTTTCAACACCGACCTGTACGAACTACTAATATAGTTCATCGAGTTTGTTGCCTTTGTAGCACCGAACTTAGACGAGGACATCCACTCTTGTTTGCCATTTTAGTTTTCTTTAAGCAGTACCGGTTCCGATCGCATTGGGAAATATGTGGCACTATGGTATAAATTATAAACTTTAAAGAGGTATTGAGATATGAAAGATCCACGGAAAATAATTTGGGCATTGCACACAAAAAAATATGTGAAAAGATACCAAGTTTATTTATTCAGTGATCATGGATTTTCGCATACCAAAGCCTCAAACCGTCGAAATGAAAGATCCATTTCCGAAGGGTAGAATGTTAATGATACTTATGTCTAATAGGAAGAGTAGCCATCGGGCATGATCACGCGTCAGCAGCTTCTTTAAGGGTGTATTAAAGTAAAGGTTACAACATTTAATACAATTTATGTTTTCTTCTTCTATTACAACTCCACAAACAATGTGGATAACTTGTATTAAACTTATTAGAATAAGAATTATTTTCTATTACTTGTCTAATAAATATGATTTTTCAAATATAAGTAGGCATCTGAATACTATAATTATGATAATCTACCGGTCAATGTATGTAGGTTTTGGACGGAGACATCATATACAACGGTAAAACGACACTACAATAAGTCCCTGTTCAATTCCGCATACTTCCTTTCTCCCTTTATCCCATTCAGCATACCTATCATATTCCTGCCCCTTCCTCGCCAACCTAATACTCTCCCCTTTATCAGAGTCTTCAACATACCATTCCCAAATAAGATAACTTCCGCCCATCTTTCCTGTCTCCTCTGAATTTCTACCCAAAATCCCTTCTCCTCCCCATTTTGATCCAAGATACTTTTGCGATAAGTAAACTGTCTCACCTGCCGTCGTCCATGAACTACTATTTTAATATATAATTCAACTTCCCCTTTCTTTTAAACAGCGTAAAATTTTTTTTTTAAGTTTATTATCATTCCATACCTATCGCACTGCCTTTCTAATGCGCTCAGCACTGCTTGCTACCCTTTCGCCGACTGACAAACTAAAGCTTGGTCATCAGCAAACCTAACTGATTTAATGAATTCTCCGCCTACTTAGTTTCCCGCCTTAGTGCATTATTTAACTCTTCAAACTTCCTTCTATATATCCATGTGTTTACATTTTTCATTTCCATATCTCGTCTATTTCTAATCATCTCGTCCGTAATCCAAGGTTTCCTTGTCTCTTTCCAATTTAGGTATACTCCTCGTACTTTTTCTATATTTCTTGCGCAGGTATCAATATCCTTATTTTGATTTATTCCCATTTCCCCTCTTTAGTACTCAGCTCCCTGTCCTCACCCATAATTTTCTTTATATCTCGTTTATTCTCCTTTCCCATTCTTCCAGTAAATTCTTCTACATTCCACTTACTAACGGTCTTCCCTATTTTATCTTTTAAAATCGGACGTTGCACTTCATTATTACAAAATTACAATATGTATCGGCATCCTCTAACTTTATGGCTTTCTCCCCGCGGTCATTCCTCGTCCCTAAACCTTAGCCCCCTCGCTGCCATCACTTCCTTCGCCTACCGTCGAATTCCAATTTCCCATAACTATCAAATGTTTCCCTCCAGGATCACCCGCGTTTATGTACTTTAACTGATGGTATACCCTATCAACTTTTTCCTCCCTATGATTGCTTGGTGGTATACATGCAGACCTGAACAATGACCAAGTTCGTGGTTTTATCTTTTACATCTACAAATATTTGTTTTCAGTCACCTGCTCTTTGCTTACTATTCTTCTACCTAACGATTTATTCAGTATTATTGCCACCCCTCACTCGCTCTCTTCTACTCCTCTGTGTATTACTCCATAACTTTTTCCTCAGTGAAATCCGTTCTCCTCACATCTCATCTCGCACATGCCTAAAATATCTGTTTCCTTTCTCCATCTCTCGCTTTATATTTTCTAATTTCCCTGTTCCCAACATAGACCTAACTTTCCAAGTCCTGATTCCAACTAGTTTCTACCTCTTCTTTGTCTTCTGTTCTTCTGTTGTTGCTTTCTCTTTGCAAGGATTTCGTGACATGACGACCGCGGAAGACTCGCCTCTCCCGCTGCTGTGCAGACTGCATCGATTTCGCTATTCACCGTAGCTCCGAAGTTTCTAGGACTTCTTGTGTATATAATGTTCATTTCAGTATCTCAATAATATTTTCTCATATATTCTTAGCCCAAATGGTTCCTACACTTCATTTGTTCACTCTGAACTATTATCTCACCCTTCGAATATTCATTCGTTTGCCAGTGCAAGCGAGCATATGCACACTTAATTTATTGACAGGAAAATAAGAAAGGACAACTCTAAAAGTGTTGCTGATGGTGTTGGTGTTTTCAATCAATCATGAATTTTCGGATAGTCATTTTTTCAGTTCTCATAATTTGAATTACCTAAACATTGATGATACGAGGTTTGTTCAATAATTCCTTTGAAAAAATAGAAGACAAATTATTTTGGGTGGATTTATTTTATTGTTCATTCTATCTTCTTTTCACTCAGTATGCTTCTCCCAGCGTTTCCCACACTTTTTAAGACGTCCATAAAATAGGGTTCGGAAGGTCCTCAAAATAGGCATCTATGTTGGCGATGACCTCGTTCGACGTGAATATTTTTCCACCGAGCTATCTTTTCATGTTTGAGAATTAAAATCTCACTTGGGGTCATCTCTGGTGAATACGGTGAAAACTATAATACTTGTAATTCGAACATTTATTCCATCACATTCACCATTGAAACTGTGCAGGTGCATTATCTTGATGGAATACATTTTTTTTCTTATCCAAATGAGGACGTTTTTCTTGATTTCTCGGCTCAGCCGGTGAAAGAATGAAACTTGATACTCTCCATTTATTGTTCGTCCTTTTTGCAAGTATTCGATACAAGTTATTCCATGTGCAACTCAAATAAATCGTGGCAATCACCTTGTCGGCTTCGGAACCTTTAGAAACCCTATGTTTTGGCTGTTCCTTTGTCACTCGAGTGTACATATTAGTGCATTTATCTTTGGTCCACAGTTCCTTGTCACTTGTAGTCACTTGTAATTTTTGTATAGACGCAGAAAATCGTCAGGATTACGATGGAAAATAGCCAATCTCGAAAGAAGTCACTTTCACTGGACGTCCAAAAAGATATTCATCATTTCTGGATATAGGTCAAAGTTTAAACTTATTTACCCAATCGTAAACACTCGCAAACACAAGAGCAGATATGCCATGACTTTCATCCTACTAAGCTTTGATTAATTTCGGTATTAATCCTTTTAATAGAAGTGTTTAATTACCGTACGAAACTAATTTTTTCCATTTTTATAAACGAACAAAAGTTTCACATAATTTCCTATGAGAATTAAAACGCGTGATGAAATTTACTGAAAATTAAACAACAGTCTAGAAAGAGATGAGGCTTGCTACGATATAATCAAATTTTTCCGATAATTCGAGCGCAATCTCTTGTATTTTCTAAGGAGCTATTGAACGAGCCACGTATTATTTAACGTGAGTCTGAATGGAAATCCATTAGCTTAGAACACTCGATTGGGATGGGAGGGCTCGTGTTTGATTTCCGAGGACGCCTTGGGCATCCTCAACTGGCTGTGTGATTTTTCGGGTATAATATCTTGGGAAAAAAGTGTCGTCATAGGGAATCGAATTGCTTTCCCTACCCTGATGTGTGCGTTCCACATGCCCTGTTAGTTGAGCGCTACTCTCACCTAGCAAACAGACATTCAGGTTACTGTTTTGGGTTTATTTAAAAATGTTAGGAGCATTCGTCGATAGTCATCCATTAGAATATCTGCAGTTTTCGCGTAGACGTGATGTGAGGTATCGCGATGGTGTGGTGGCTAGCTAATGTTCTGGCTTCCCATCTCAAAGATTCAGGATCAAATCTAAGAGGAGGCAGGATTTTAATTTATTAATTTACAAGCATCCGTGCAATTACCTTGCAAGCCACCGCTAGGGTGTTTGGCTGAGGGTGATTAAAAACCAGACTACTTTTGACCCAAAATAGTTTTCCCCCTAGCGCGGCCGAATAACTTAATTCTGATCCCTTATCGTTCGTGGGAAAAATGCTAGCTTAAATCTATTTATTCTATACTTAATTCCTTTAATTTTATGAACATGATATCTCCTACCGTGGCACGATGGGGCTAATATTACAACTTCAACATCATCCCTTAAGAGATATCCTTCTAATTAATGCAAGAGATTTCATCGATAATTTAACCTTCGCTCCATTGATGATTCCCAGTCTAGCTCCTCTAATATTTTGGATACGCTACTCAGTTTATAATAGTAACGTTTTGCGAATCTAACTCATCTACGCTGAAAGCGATCTAATTCGGCAATCAATCCAACTTTATGACGACCCCATGTTCGTTCCAAATGAGGCCTAACCAGCGAATGATAACATTTCTCTACAATTTTTCATCACGTTTCCCCAATACTCAATGCTCAGTTTACCTCGCATCGGAAGATTCAATTTCTGTCCAAACAATTAATAAATATCTGAAATCAGGCTTGAAAAATAAAAAATGTACTCGTATTCTTCTTTCTAAGCAGTTTATATTCTATTTTACCTTCCGAATTCAAAGTTGATTTCCTTTTTGTTTATTGGGAAACTAATTACCTTGGTTTTGTAATTATTGATATTTCAGTGGTTTTATGTGGTGATTCACTAGCGATACCGGATAGAAAGTGAGGAAGAAAAAGGAAATGGTCTGATGAAGAGTTGAGCTACACGACTACCCTATGTAAGGCTTCCTCTCTCATATAGGAGTCAGGGAATACATCATAATTGAGCTCCTGTAAGCATTGCTCTTGGAGCTCTAAAATTAATGTTTCTCATTAATGTTGCCTATAAATTGAATAAAATACCTCATGTTTTTGAAAACCTTCGCAATATTTCCCATTCCACAATTGTATTTGGCACATGCAATGCATTAGTAATGGCAATGTAAATATTTGCTCCTTATGCAGCATAGGACCTTGGAAAAATTCTCAAATAAAAATGGCGGGATCAATTATTACATCATAATATTTTTCTTAATACATTATAAAATGTTTTAGTAAATGCGGGTTTCTTTCAATGAAAGTTGGAAATTACACCGAACAGTGTACCAAACATTACCTTCAAAAGTTCTTCTTGGGACGTGTTGTGACTTGCTAACACTTCTGGCACGAATATGGTGTAATTTGCAACCCTAGTGGAATAATTCAGACTCTTAAAGGATTTGTCAGGCACTAAATATCGCAGCCAGTAAACTAAAATAACTCTTCTCGCTCATGCTTAAACAAGTTTTTAATAATAACGAGATCCTCTACTATCAGCTACTTATATAAAAATACCATCATTTGTCTTGGTCTTCTCCTTGGTCATTCCATCGACCAACAACTTCGACGTTTCCTTTGCTTCTCGTGCATCGAAACGACCGCTATTTTTCCAAGGGTAGCCTTTCATTCATCTCAAATGTTTAACCTATGCATGCTCAATTTTTCTTTAATAGTGTGCAAGGGACTCATATCATTCTTATATTCTCTATATAAAGTTTTATCAAGTTTTCTGGAATATTTGTCTTGAATGATCTTAAAAGTGGTTCGTTCTTAACTTTTCATTGCTCAGTATTACTTGCTCGAAATTTCTCGTTCAGTAATGATGGAATCGAGTGAAACGGGCATAATAAATCGCTCATTTCTCCTTAATGTCGTAAATGACCTTACCTGTCGGTCGCCTCCTCTAATAACTACTGCTACCGCAATGTGAAGAAGGTAGCGATTGAGAGAAATGCATTTTAAAGAAAAAATAAAATGGACCTCAATAGTTTTCAACCTCATCGTGATTCTCCCTCTGCTACCCTTACCTGTGCCGCCTCACTCTCAAATTTCAAACTATCCGCCTCTAGTCTACTCCTGTATTACGCATACCTTCAATTTTAAAGTTGAGGAAAAGTCGAAATGTTGGAGATATATCGAAAATAGCTGTGTAATATTAAAATAACACCAAGTAACTAGTGTCCTAAAATGTCCTCGAAAATTTTTTATCGGAGAGCATTCAATAATCAAGGTTTGGACAGTTTTGCTAATATATGCCCGTCGTACTTGATTTCGCAGTCTTCCGATACTCTTCCAGGGCCATTCCCATTCATCCACTTTAAACGATGCAATGCCCTCAGGATAACTTGATTTTGAGTAGAAAGGGAGTCAGTCAAAAGTGGCCTAGCATCTGTATGCCTCGCGTAGTTATATTTTACCTTCCGACGAGAAGTTGGTTTTTGTAAAGGGGAAAAACCTTTTCCTATTTACCTGAGAAGAATGACCTGTATTATATTTACCTTTTTTGAAGTAGGTTTAGCACTCCGTATTTTTCGGTTGTGATGATCTTGTAATGGATAAGATAAGTTTAGGATCGACACATCATCACTACATTTCTTAGCTTCTCGTATCCCGACACACCGTGAAACCCTTTGTTAATCGGGAAGTTTTAAATGAAAACAGTCCAACCACCGCTATATTTCTATGTATCCCTTGAAAATACACAACCAGATATCATGCACGACAATACCTTCAATTACGTATCCTTACTACCTTCCGTCATTCCGTTCAAAGCGTCTATTCTTTTCCTCTCCTTACTTACCCTACTTTCTCCTCTCTAACAGCCTTCCAGAATCCATGACCGGTCAACATTTCCTGCATGCACTTATCTTGTATCCATTAGCTTTCTGCCAAAAACCCTCTATCCTCCTCCTCTTCTTCTTCGATGCTTTTCCTTTCCATCCGTTTAACTTTTTCGGTCTTCCACATCCACATCTCAGAAGCCTTCAGTCTTCGTCTATCACTTTACTTAAGCGACCATGTTTCCGCGTTGTATAAAACTACACCCCATATTAAAGTTTTCACAAATTTTATCTTAATATCCTTGCTCAAGAGCCTGTTCATTTTTTATGTTTTTTATTGTGCCTGTAAATTATTTTCCAGCTGTCACAACGGTCTAGTGACATTAGCAAATGTGTGCCTGATACTTCTTCTTTCTAGACATTTATGTTACGTTGCTTACAGGTCGTAACATTAAAGCTCCCAGAAGCACAATTTTGATATCCATTGCGACTATTGAACCGGGGATAATATTTTCTTAATGTAGCGACCCCTCTCAACATTATACATTATAGTTTTTTGGGAAATCAAATGGTTCTCTGATAAAATTCTTTGTTTGGTTCTCATAATTTCTACTGATACAATAGTGCTAAACCTCGAACGGGATGGTATTAACACGCATTGCTTCTGCAGACCTTTCTGATTTTGGAAAGAGGCGTGGGAAGACTCAATCAGAAATCGAAATTTACATGTCACATCCAATATGATGTACCAGTGGCATTTCTCCAAGCTTCAAGTCGATTTATAAGTTCGCTGAATACACTCCGAAATGTAATATAAAAATATCTATACCATATTTAGCGTATGGTACCAAAATAGACTAACACTCAATGCATTAGCATAGATCTTTGAAATGTGGGTGTGGAGAAGAAGTATTGCTAACATTACCGAGGCTCTAGAAACATGCCATGCGCTTTAAATTATCAACTTCCATTCGGTGTAATCGAATTATTCCGGTGATTAGCTGAAATTCGGGGATCGGTAACGTTTTCTAATGCATAGGTTTCAAGACGTAACTCTTCCCCTGGGGTTTTTCTTTCCGGAGATGGGTATTAAATTAAATCCAGGTGGTATCCAGTATCCAATCATGGTTGTTCCGCGGAGTCTTTGGCTCAGATGCATTCGCGTAGCTTACGTCCGCTACTCATGTAGGATTTAGCGTCCGACTAATACCTCGAAATGTGAATCAAACATGCGAAGTTTGATATTGGAGGAGACATTAGTTGCTTTATTGGACGTCTCTTCCTTATCCCCGCGTTAATTTCAGACGCGGCTGTTGGGCGTCGAACGGCAAAATATCTGCGACTTGAGTGCCGGCAATATTCTCCACTGTGAAGCCGGCTTTAGTCGTAGACTTGGCTTGGTGCTCGCATTGATCACCACTCAATCAGGAATGTCCTTTTCGTCATTGAATGGATTTCATACCGATTATCAATGTGCTGATTAGATATAAGAAAAACATGTTTTGCAAACTTAAGCTTTATTTCCTTCCTATTTCCCCCGTGTTTTTCCTGGATTTCCTCGGGGAACTGTGGATCAATTGATTGCAAGAACGATTATTGAAACATTCAAACATTTATTTTTCGGATTTTTCACTGCTTAGTGATTAAGGGTTTCGTCTTTCCTATTTTCAAGTTATTACTTGAGTAGTCAGGCATGATATAAAGCAGAAAAAACTGAAAATAAAATTGAATTAAAAATTAAGAATCTATGGTAAATACATTTTTATAAATGCGATGGAATTAAAGTAAGTGATAGCATTAATGTGAAGTAGCCTTTCCGTTACGTCATAATTTTGATTTTAAAAGTCATTATCGGAGTTGAGGTTCGCCGCATAGATCCTGCCCCACTTTGGATCCAGCCGGTGGCCACTTTTTCCGCGCAGCCTAGTTTCTGAGCCCATGAATGTATTTATTTAAGGAGTTCTCGCATTGGGGAAATCAAGTCTCCAAGTCATGCTTTCCTTTTTCTTTTGACATTTTGGAAAGATTAGATCGTATGTCACTCTTCTATCTTCTGGACGCCACTCGATTAGACGTAGGTACATTAGTTGACGCAGGGAAGATCCAAGAGAGATGGAAGGAATACATGGAAGAACTGTATAGTAAAGAGCTTAGACCCACAAAGTTAGACATAGAAAAGGAACATGACGTAGAGGAAGATTGCTTAGGTCCAGGCATACTAGACAATGAGATAGGAAGGGCATTAAGGGAGATGAAACTAAATAAGGCCATGGGGGTGGATAACATTCCCGCGGAATTTTTAAAGGGCTTAGGAAAATGTGGGAGGAAGAGGCTATATGGGCTAATCCGTAGTATTTATGAGGAAGGAATCTGGCCGGAAGACTTTGTGAAATCAGTTTTAGTTCCTATTCCGAAAAAGGTAAAGGCTACATCATGTGAGGACTACAGGACAATAAGGTTGATATCCCACGCAGCTAAGGTTGTTCTCAGGATCATAAACAAAAGGATAGAGAGTAGGGCAAATGATTACTTAGGGGATGATCAGTTTGGGTTTAGGAAGGGGAGAGGTACGCGTGATGCCATTGCAGTAATGAGATTATTAATCGAGAGGAATATAGAACACAACCAGGAGGTATTTGCCTGTTTCGTAGATTTCGAAAAAGCGTTTGATAGAGTGAATTGGGAAAAACTAATGGGTATATTGCAGAAAATAGGAATAGATTGGAGGGAAAGGAGGCTAATCCGCAACCTGTACATGTCTCAGACTGCTTAGGTGCGAGTGGGGAACGGGGAGTCCAGATGGGCAGTGTTAGGAAGAGGTGTAAGGCAGGGTTGCCCATTAGCACTGTTGTTGTTCAACCCATATGTGGAGGAAATGATTGAAGAGGCATGGGAAGAACTGGAGGTAGGAATGAAAGTCAGTTGGGAATTTATAAAATCAGTTAGGTTTGCTGATGACCAAGCTTTAGTTTGCCAGTCAGCCAAAGGGTAGCAAGCATTGCTGAGTGATTTGGAAATACAGTGCGACAGGTATGGGATGAGAATCAATATTAATAAAACAAAGGTTATGCGATTTTCTAGAAAGAAAAAGGCTAAGCTTAACATTAAAATAGGAGGGCAAAAACTAGAGTAGGTAGAACAGTTTACGTATCTCGGTAGTGTTTTGGACCAACACGGTCAAAGTAGTAAGGACGTAAGGAGAAGAATTGCGCTAGGCAAAGAGGCTTTCACAAGGAGGAGGGAGTTGATGACGGGGACGTTGAGTAAGGATGTTAAGAAAAGACTTGTAAAAACTTTGGTATGAAGTGTAGCTATGTATGGCGCAGAAACGTGGTCATTGAAGTAGGAGGATAGACGTAGACTGGAGGCTTTTGAAATGTGGGTATGGAGAAGAATGGAGAAGGTGAAATGGACAGAGAAGAAAACAAACGAGGAAGTACTTGGTATGGTGGGCGAAGAGAGGGGTTTGTTGGGAGAAATCCTATGGAGGCAGGAAAAGTGGCTGAAGGGGGTATTGACCGGCAGTGGGATGTTGAAGACTGTAATTGAGGGGAGAATGTTAGGCAAACGAGGAAAGAGAAGGAACAGGATAGGGATGTTGGACGGGATGAAGGGAGGAAGAAAGTACTCAGAGCTGAAGAGGGACCTGATGTGGAGTAGGATGTTGTGTTTTTCTAGGGGCCACAAATTATTTAATTAGTAATTACGTCCATCAAAAAACCTTACATATACATTGGCGGTTTGGGGAGGAGTGTGAAAGTATATGTTAAAAGATGAGGAAATTATTGGAATACAAGTGCTATTTCATTTTTCAAATGTAAATTAAGAAGGAATATGAGAAATGAAGATAGAAATTCTATAGCGAGTACTTAAAAATGGTAGACTCAAGTGAAAATGGTAATCAAGTCAACAGTGTAAGGCGTGATGTCGTAGAGCATTTTCATTGGTGTTATTGGAAAATGATTTTAAATAGATCGTGGGCACTGCATTCATTTTTCTTGAAAATCCCTAAGCAAATAATTGGTTCCAATGAGTAATATCGCTAGAGAGCATAGCTCCTTGTTTACATGCGAAGATTTGATATAGTACCACCACGCCGAAACTTTTTTAAAATTTCGTGGCATATTTTCACAGACATGCGCATTGCAAATTTAATTTCATCTATCTAGTACTTAAGCATAAGTTTTTCTGCACAACCACTGGATTCAACCATCGTTGAGTAGTCGAATATGAAACGGAGCAGGAAAAATTGAAATTGAAAATTAATGTGCACTTCTATTGCTGCAAAAATCTTTAATCGAAGAAGTGACAAGTGCACGAAAAATTAATTGTTAAGTTTTAACAGTTGATCAACATACATGTGAGGAGAACTCAAAGAAAAGCACATTATTAAATGAGTAAATGCCACAGCTTTGCTTTTTATTAAATTCAATACCAATAGAAAGAACTTCGTTTACAACTCAAAGTTCAGCTCGAGCCCTAGACGATGTTTAAATAAAGGGAAAAGGCTAATTTATTGAATTCCTCCTTTCAAAGCGTCTACATCAATAGCTCACCGAATGCATCCGATAGCTTACCAAATCGTGCCGGTCGACCGAACCCCAAAATTGAAATCTCATGGAATAGAACGTTGGCTGAAAAATATTATGCCTAATAAATCCTCTGGGCCCGATGAAAACCCGCTCGTATATTTAAAAATCTAGCTTCGGAAATCGCACAACTACAGACCTATTTCCATTACCCATTTTGTTCAAGGTTTTGAACATATACTAGTTGCCAGTTCGATCGTAAGACACCTCGATAATTAGCAGTTATTATTGAAAAATTTGCGAAAAGGTAGATACTGCAAGACACAACTTGCGCTTTTTGTTCGTGATATTCTTCCTTCGGGAGAGAGCAATGTCGCAGTGGACGCGATTTCTCTAGGCTTTAAGAAGCCCTTAGACCAAGTTCCTCATAATTAACTACTCGCACAGATAGAAGCATATGGCATAGATAAAAATATCCGGGGTTGGATTAAAAATATTTTGAATGGTTGGGTACAAAGAGTAGTGATAGATGGAGATAGCTCAAATGCAGTAGAAGTTACTTCAGGTGTTCCCCAAGGAAGTGTTATCAGACCTCTTTTCTTCCAACCATACGTTAACGAAATGGACTCCGTAGTCACTAGTTAGATACGTTTTGTTTGCCGATGATGCAGTGGTTTATCGTGATATCCGTAATCCTGAGGACAGAGCAGCTTTATCAGATGACCTTAATGCTATGCAACGCTAGTGCGACACTTGGCAATTAGAATTAAACTTGAAAAAGTGCATAGTGATACATTTTTGGAAAAAGAACAAATCCCTCCCGAATGCCTCTGCATTGGGAACACCGAAATAGAATGTGTAGACTTCATAATTACCTACTATGCTATTGAATATTGTAGTGATGGTAGATATTATCGGTTTGTGTTGTCTTTTAATTGCCTTACGATCTGTGTTTTGTTTTCTGTTTTATGAGTATACCCTACACATTTAGGTATGCCGAAGGAATAAATAATATTATTTTTCGGTTTACGGTCATTTATATTATAATCCGCTATATGTCTATGTGTAATGAATGAGGTTTAGTTTTCAAGCGGATCTCAGGAAAAACAATATTAAAGAGACTATCCCTTTGATTTCATGCATCAAAATTTCTTAATTCTCAATATCAAATTCATGAACTAAGTTCCTTCCCCGCTCCGAGACCGAGTCGACGAAGTTTGAGGCTCTGATGTAATTGTTGGATGTAATTGTTTTTTTAATTAGCCAAAAATTGTTTTTTCTTTCTTCCGGCGATTACTCTAAGCTTTTATTTTCTATTTTTTGGCGCATATGCGATTGCTTTCATTTTGTTTTCTTCTTGCCTTTTCCCTTTTTCCACTGTTCTTGTAAATCTGGTATGACGCTTACGTTGATTCAGTGCAATTGGCGTACTTATACAAAAGTTCATTGACTGCCCAAGCGGGCAAGTATAAACCGTCCCGGTGAGTGAAGTCCCACCTTTACCGGTCATTGTACATAAGAAACGCATGGCATTGAAGAAAGAAACATGGCTGAGGTGGAAGTGCGGTTTGCGAGAAAGTGAAACTTAAAACTAGGAATAAAATATGAATTCTTAATCTAAAAGAAAGGAAAGCCGACAGGGAACGGCTTTTTACAAAAAAGAAAAAAAAAAGTACGTCACTAACAGCACTAACTGCCCACCGGCACACTCTGAGCATAGAGCGGTACAAAATGGAAGCGGTGGCGAGGGTCGCCCATTTCCCACAGCGGGAAATTACACTTGGGCTTGAGGAAGCGGGTGACAGCAAGACCGTGAAGCGGATAAAATAATACTAAAATAACTTGGAGGACGGAGGAAGAGATCCGTCCGGCCGTGAAGCGGCTTAAGACTATGAAGAAAATTTAAAATTAAAAGACATAGTAAAGACTCATAGGCGAGTATTATCTTTAGGCAGTGTTTAAGTGTGTTTCTCTCCGGGATCATAGTCCCAGATGGTTTGTAGCAGCGGATTTCCAGACGGTGCGAGGCGGGATTTGAAAGACGCGACTTGCGAGCGAATGAATTCCGCGACGGATGGGAGTTTATGCGCCGCTCGCACGTCGGCCATCCTAGTGAAGCAACTCACTTGGAGTAACGACCGAACAGCCTTGTTTTGGATGGTTTCAAGGTGACGCCAGAGGGTTTTCCGGATGGCAAACACGGGGCAAGCGTACAGAAACTGCGGGCGAATGATTGACCTGTAAATTCGCATCCTGTCGGCGTGATTCAGGGGAGAAATCACGGAGGAAAGGCAGCCGAGACGGCTCCTTGCAACCATTGCCTTCTGACGGCAAAAGTCGAGGTGCGGCTGAAAAGTGAGCTGGTTGTCTAGAATGACACCAAGAAATCGGTGCGAAGAAGCCCTCGGTATAATGTGTTGGTGGAAGAAAAGAGGAATGTGGGGTGTGCGTTTTCGTCTGCGGGAAAAGTGAATATGTGTGCTTTTGTCAGGATTGATTCGTATTTTCCAAGTCCGTGTCCACCGGTGCAGTTTGTCAAGGTGTGCTGTAAGTCGTCTGATGTTCGCGGAGCGTGTTCGAGATGTGGCGGCGATAGCAGTGTCATCGGCGTACATGTAAAGGGAAGTGTGAGGTATAGAAGGCAGATCGTTGACGTACAAGTTGAATAACAGAGGGCTGATAAGAGAGCCCTGCGGCACGCCCGCCTCGGCTCTCTTTACAGAAGAGAGGGAATCACCCAACGACACGCGGAACGTACGATCGGAGAGGTAATTTCGGACGAGGAGGAGAAGGGGAGGGGGAAAGTTGAGGATGTGCATTTTGTAAATGAGTCCCTTGTGCCAAACGCGGTCGAAAGCACGGGCGACGTCCAGGAAGACGGCGTCCGTCGTACGGCGAAGATTGAAGCCGTGCGAAATTTGTTCACTGAGGCGAAGGATCTGATGACACGCGGACACACGCGAACGAAAGCCAAGCTGCTCAGGACGGAGAATACCGCGGTCGCGGACGTGGGTCTCTAGGAGGGTCAGAAGGACCCTCTCGAAAATTTTCGAGACGTTTGAAAGAAGGGTAATCGGACGACTATTTCCCGGGATGGTGGCATCTTTCCCTGGTTTCGGGAGGAGAATAACTTTCCCTGACTTCCAGGGGGAAGGAAAATGGGAGGAGAGGTAGCAGTGATTAATTAAATCTGAAAGGATGAGAGGAAAAGCGGGGACAGAGGCGGCGAGCTTGAGCTCGCGATTTGAAACATTATCTAATCCTGGCGCCTTATGGTTTGGGAGTGAGGTGAGGATAACCTTAATTTCGGCCGCAGGCGTAATCAAGGGGAGGAAAGGAGGATTCGGGGGAATGTTGGAAAGGAATTTACGAATTTTTCGGTCAGCAGGAGAGGGAGCGGGATCGGCGGCCATGATTAACTCCAGGTGGGTTGCTTGTATCTCCGCTTTGCGGCTAGGATCGAAGATTAGGGCATCATTAAATTGGAGTGGGGGGTTGGTACGCTTGGGATAGAGGCGAAGGGATTTTGAAGTACGCCAGAGAGAGTTATCCTCGAACGACAGGGAAGCAACGTGGCGCATCCATTCCTGCGATGAATAAGCCGCAATAGATTTCTTAACTTCGGCCGCCAGGCGGTTGTATCTGGACTTGTCCCACGGCAGACGGTCTCTTTGCCAAGTCCGCCGGGCGGTATTGCGCGCTTTAATCATGGCAACAATGTGAGGAGGGAGGGGGCGTCTCCTTACCCTCTTCTTGGGAGGGATTAGCGAAGTAACCAGGCGCCTCGCCTCAGTAAAAGCCTCTGAAATGACCCCGGCACGGCGGTCTAAGTCCTCGGGAGAGGGGGAAATGAGAGGAGCGATTGGCGCCAGGACGGCGGAGAGAGAGTCGGGAAAGCGGTGCCAGTCAAAGGACTGAATAGGAGGGGGAAGGAGCCGTGGAGAGGAGAGGGGGAGGTGAAAAAGAATTGGATAGTGATCTGAGAAAAAATCACCCACGACTGAAGGCGGCCTGTCGAAAGGAAGGTTTACCGATAGACCGAAGTCTATTATTGACACGGAGGAAGGAGATCTTGTGACGTGCGTCGGCTCCAAAGGAGCAAGGATGCACGCAGACTTGTGCGAAAGGAAGGAATGCAGGGTCCGACCGTTCGTATTTGTTCTTGAACAGTTCCACAGCGTGTGATGCGAATTCCAATCTCCTATGTACAAACCGTTCTTTCGCGGTGAAACCAGCCGCGTAAGATCACTTGTTTTTCAAAGAATACGCCTTGCCTATGCGTTGGTAGATGGAGTATATGTTAAGGTCACCCTGTGTGGTATGGACTGTAATACCGAGAGCTTCGATACAAGAGAGAATGGGAACATCAAGAAGAGAGTGCGGAAGATCGCGGCGAACTAGAACAGCAACCCCTCCGCCATGTGAGTTACGATCGAGTCTGGGTGTAAAGTAATGCGGTGAATAGAATGAGAGGTGGGGTTTGAGCAATGTTTCCTGTAGAAGTATGACGTCAATATGGTGCTGGGCGGCGTAGTGAAAAAGTTCATGTTTTTTGTTCGCAATGCCATGGCAGTTCCATGCAAGGACTTTAAGAGTGTCAGGTGTGTTAGTATGTGCTGTGTTAGACATAAATACGAAGGAGCTGCTCAAGGATAAAAACTTTTTTGTCTTCAATGGTAGGAGCCTTCTGTATCTCCACCATTATGCTACGAAACAATTGCAAAAGTTCCGGGGCGTCCGCAGGAGAAGGTTGGAGTGGAGGGGGCGGAGGGCGAGTAGGGAACGGCTGGGTAGCTTGCGGCTGGGAAGAGGGTGTCTGTGGGAGGGGAGGAAACTCAGCAGATGGGTTTGCCACCGCGGCAAAGGGACGGGAGAGGGGGGGAGGGTTTGGGTTTGCCGCCGGAGAAGGGCGAGATGTCACGCCCTTTTTTCTGTCAAACTGCAGTCTCTTTGCCTCTTTGTGGACTTCGCAGCCCCGATAATTCGCCGGATGCACGTCACCACATAGAAAGCATTTTGCGGGCTCGGTCGGGGATTTGGTGCATGCGCTGCTTAGGTGGTCACCACCGCAGCGGACGCAATTTGGGTTGAGAAAACAGTGGTTCTTGGTGTGGCCGATACGTTGGCATCGGTGGCATTGCACCGGCTGATTTGGTTTTTTTTAAAATAGTTGCGGAGACACGGAGACCCGCGAGAGAAGAGATCGCGAGGAAAGCCTCGCAGTCAATAGTGCTCTCCGCCATGATGTGGCACGTGCGGGTCGGATATCGGGGAACTTCGCGAGTGCCGTCGGCACGCTCAATGTCGGAGGGACGAGTGGAAGTGATACGGCGAACCGATATCACTGGAAAGCCAAGAGACTGGAGGTCGGACAGGATCTCCGATTCAGGGATGGAAGGAAGGACGCCTCGGAGGGCGAATTCGCGTCGCCGATTTTCTGGGAGTTGGTATGTCACGAACGGTACCTCCAATTCGCGTAAAATAGAGGAGACGGCCCGGTAATCCTCCGGATTACTGCACCGAATCACCGCGGTATGGGCGCCGGTGGAATGCGCAATCGGAGGAGTGTTACAGGCCCGGGTCATCCGCGCGTGAATCTCCGACCACTTGGACGTGTCTGCCAAGCGGAAAGGCGGTATTCGGCCTTTTCTATTACCCGGAGAAGTAGCCGGGGCCGAAGAAGAAGGGTGCGGAGGATGCACAGACGGAATCTGAGCACTCGCCACAGTGGGAGGCGGCGTAGCTGCATCGGATAGCAACGTGTACCGATTTTGCATGCTCACTAAGGGGGCAGGTATCGCCGAGAGAGCGCCAGACGCCATGTGACGGCGACGTTTACCCGACACCAACTGGAAATCATCGGAGTCTAAACCAGCGGAGCCATGCGTAACGGGGCGTTCATCGCCCGTACAATTTATTTCTGCGGCGGAAAACTGACCGGCAGGGTGGGACACACTCACCGGAGGTGGCACAGATGCAGCAGCGGCCGGGGTGCTGATGTTCATCGGCTCCGGGCGGGAAGGAGGAAAGCAGGTCGGACCGGATGCTGAGGAGGCGGCTGTGTCCGGCGTAGGCGTCGCCGTGGAAGTAGAGGAGTTCCGATGGGAGGCAAGGGTACCAGACGTTGAAGCACGAGGCGTCGACGCACGAGAGGGAGGCTTAGCCGTCACGGACGTGGTGGCATCGGATCCGCGAAAATCCGCGAGAAGGGCATCGCGTTCACTCACCGATAGCGCGGCAAGTGCCGCTCTCGCCGCTGCCAGCGAAGAATCCACGGCATTCGCCATGCTAGTGACGGAAGGTTCGCAACGAGGAAGCACTGGCGGTGGCTGGGGAGGTTTAGTGGGTGGAGAACGGGACGAGACCGCACGTTTCACGACTGCAGGGTCAGAAGCGCTGCACCGTTGATTCACATGTGGATGCTGGGAAGATGTCGGGAGTCCAGAACTGGAGCGGCGTATAGTGCTGCGACGCAGTTTAGAAGCACCATGGTCCAATACCGAGTCGCGCGAGCTCCGAGTATGTAGGTAAGGACCGGCGACAGGATGCCCTCGAATAGGCAGTCTATAGCGCATCGCCTATTGGTAATACTTCCATGGAGGAATCACGGCTTGGACGAAACGGGGAAACAAGGGAAGGGAGAAGGGACGCCCAGACGGGCGGCCTGGGAGCACAGCCGGGCAGGCGACGCGCTGGTCGGGCCCAGGGAAGGGAGAGTGGTTTCACGCGAACGGCCCAACTGGGTGGTCCGTCGGACGGAGGCGGCGACCGCCGGGGTAAGAGACCCGACCGGCGGCACAAAGAAGAGCACAAAGGCGGCTCGGGAGCCCCGTAAAACCGAAGGGCACATCGGAGAGCAGGGCAAAAGACAACCTTCTCGGTCGACGGCTGAACGAAGTCTCATTGGCGTACTTATTTAGCTCCCGTAGCTAGGCCGGAAATGTGACGTTGTAGTATAATAGGAATGCTCGGAAAAAGAGGCGTAGATTGTATGCCTTTCAGGCGTGAGTGTGGAGAAGAATGGAGGAGTTAAAATGGACGATAAGGAAACCATCATTGAAGTTCTAGACATGGTTAGGGGTAGAGAGAAAATTGCTGAGGGATATACGAGGGAAGCTGGACAAATGGACGTAGGAGATATTGAGAGGCAATGGGATGCTGAAGATGATGATAGAGGATATAATGCTCCAAAATTGAGCTCGAAGGAGGAGAATATTAGGCATTTTGAATGATATGAGGAAGGTAGAAAGAATGAAAAGGTGAAGAACGAGTTATTACAATATGTAGTTTGAGATTTGATGATATTTTCTGCCATGTTAGGTAGGGCTTAAGGACTGAGTAGTGTATAGTGGTAGGGATCATATTACCTACTCTTACTATCGTACTTATAGACAATCCTACTCATAGAAAACCTACTCAAAGTTAAAGTAGGTTTTCATAAAGCAACGTTAGCAATACTGCTAATGAATTACTATGAGAGATAGTTGAAGCCAACACTTTGCGGAATTCTGTTGAAATGCATAGGGAAGAATCAATTAACTTTGCGATTCCACAGAATAGAATTTCTACTGTCAACTAGTTTCGATACACTGTAGCGTCATTTGAAATGCCTGTGCAAGAGGTTGTATCAGCATTCCAGATGATGCTACGGTGTAGCGAAACTAGTTGAAAGTAAAAAATCTATTCTGTGGAAATAGAAAGTTGATTGATTCTTCCTTGTGCAATTAATTAATGATTGACTAAGCAATTAATTCCGCCAATAATAAATAACCTACGATTCATTGCATGGTTTACATTCTGTGCCATTTGTAGACGTACCAGACTGCCTATGAATGAAAAGTTTGATTTGTGCCCTATCCTGTGAGTTATCTTCATCAAAGTAAAGAATGAGCTTGGGTTTCCCGGTCGCCTTATTTCCAGAGAAATCCGAGGTTTTTCACTAAGAAACTTATTCCGACACAACTTTCAATTTGTATTAATAAAAGCTGTTGTCTTAGCGAGAGTTTCAAGGAAATTACAAAAATAATTCACCTATTTTTCGAAGAATCTCAAAAGAATACACGATGGCATATTCGGGTGATGGCAAGATATTCCCATAAGCAAAATAAATATTCTTATCGTTTGCGTTTTATTACCAGGGTGCCCAATGAATTAGAAAAACTGAAAAGAAACGTGTTCTGAAACTGAAAAGGAATAAAGCCCTACTAGATAAAGAGGAAGCCATACAATGTCAACGATGTTATGTTTTTGCAATTCTTGCCCTTTTTCAGTTGAATTAGGATAATCTTGATACTACGTGATTGGCTGGATTCTTTAATTAGAGGACACATTTTTGTTCTTAGGCCACTAGTGAACTCGAAATGATTTTTTGGTGCCTAATCATGATTTTCGGCCCTCGGTTACTCGATGATACTACGATAAAAGGCTGCCTCCATTATTTTCATGAAACTTATACAGCGTCGTGGAAAACTAAAATATTCTTAGAAATCTAGGAGAATCCTACGGATGGATAGTAGTCGCCTTGATTCCATAAATATAGGAATAATCATTTAGCCCGGTATAATCCTTATTTATTTATTTATAAATACCCTGCAAGCCACCGCCAAGGTGTGTGACAGGGGGTGAATACACACCATAATAATTTTACCCGAACATGACCCTACCGCGGTCGAACAATGTTATTATAATCCCTTATCGTTCGTGGAAAAAATAACATCTTAAATCTATCTGTTCTACACTTAATTCATCTATAATTTTATTAGCATGATCTTTCCTACCCTAGTGCGACCGGGGTAATATACATTTTCAACATCACTGCTAAAGAGACCTTCCAATTTATGCAAGAGCTTTAATCTGTAATTTAACCTTGGCTCCGTCAGTGATTCCCAGCCTAGCTGCTCTAATATTTTGGATACGCTACTAAGTTTATCAAAACAATGGATTACAAATCTAGCTCCACTACGCTGGACGCGATACAATTTGGCAATTAATCCAACTTCGTGAGGATCCTATATACTTGCAGCATATTCTAAATGAGGTCTAACCAGCGACAGATAACATTTCCTGTGACCTTTTCATCACATTTTCCTAGTACACTTCTAATGAGTCCTAATTTTTTGTTAGCTTGTCCACATATTCCCCGTATGTGTTTCACCCAGAGATCGTGAGTGAGGGTAACGTCTAGGTATTTAATTGAGTGTACACATTCGATTCGAATCTGTAATTCTCGTCGTCATGTTAATAGCAGTAGGGGAGGCGACCGGTAGCTGAGGTCATTTGCGCCATTAGGGATGGATAGGAAAGGATGAAGGCTTGAGAGAAACCCGACATCGGCATTAGACTATTGTTAACGAAAGGCGCAGTTTAACGTCCCATTTGACGGACGGCGTACTCACTCAAAGTGCCTTCCACGCATATTCTAAATGAAGCACCTCAATTAGGGATCGGTATTATTATTATTGCTAGGTAATCAACCGGCTAAGGTAGGTTTTTGGATGGACACAACTACCAAATAAATATTTAGTGACTCCTAACAAAACACAATCCAGCACCTAGTCTACATCAGGTCCCTCTTCACCTCTGAGTTCCTTCCTCCCTTCATCCCATCCAACATCCCTATCCTGTTTCTTCCCTTTCCTCGTTTGCCTAACCTTCTCCCCTCTATTACAGTCTTCAACATTCCAATGCCGATCAATATGCCTCTCATCCATTTCTCCTTCCTCCATCGGATTTCTCCCAGCAAACCCCTCTCTTCGCCCACCATACCAAGTACTTCCTCATTTGTTTTCCTTCCATGGGCTTCCGTCCTTTTCACTTTCTCCAATCTTCTTCACATCCACATTTCAAAAGCCTCCAATCTATGCCTATCATCCTGCTTCAATGGCCAACGTTTTGCTCTACTCTAACTCCACCTGCTCTAGTTTTTGCCCTCCTAATTCAATGTTAACCTTAGCCTTACTCTTTCTGGAAATTCCCATAACCTTTGTTTATTTATATTGATTCTCATATCATATCTATAACACTCCAATTCACAGGAATTCTTACAACCCCTTGGCTGACTGATAAACTAGAACTTGGCCATCAGCAAACCTAACTGGTTTTACAAAGTCCCTGCCAACTTTCATTCCTACCTGCAGTTCTTCCCATGCCTCTTTATTTATTTCCTCCAGGTATGCATTGAACAGCATTGGTGATAATGAACAACTCTGCCTTACACCTCTTCCTAGCCCATCTGGACTCTCCATTCCACACTTACACCTGAGCGGTCTGAGACATGTGCAGGTTGCAGAGTAGCCTCCTGTCCCTCCAATCTATGTCAATTTTCTGCATTACACTCATTATTTTCTCCCAATTCAATTTATTAATTATCTTTTCGAAATCTACAAAACAGGTAAATATGTCCTAATTGTATTCTATATCTCTCTTGATTGGTGATCTCATTACTGCAAGGGCATCGCGCGTGCCTCTTCCCTTTGTAAACCCAAACTGATCATTCGCTAAGTAATCATTTACCCAGCTCTCCATCCTTTTGTTGGCGATCCTCCGAACAACTTACACTGTGTGGGGAGTCAAACTTATAGTTCTGTAGTCCTCATATGTCCTAGCCTTTAACTTTTTTGGAATAGGAACTAATGCTGATCTCACAAAGTCTTCCGGCCAGATTCCATCCTCATAATTGCTACAAGTAAGTCCGTAAATACTCCTCCTCCCACATTTTACCAAACTTTTAGGTAGTTCTGGAGGAATGTTGTCTCCTACCTCCATGGCCTTATTGGATTTCATCTCCCTTAATGCCCTTTCTATCTCATCATCGAGTATGCCTGGACTTAAGCTATCTTAATCTACGTCATATTCTCTTTTTATGTCTAACCTTGCTGGACTAAGTTCATAACCATATAGTTCTTCCACATATTTCTTCCATCTCTCTTGGATCTTTTCTGGTTCAACTGGCATTCACCCTGACGTATCTCCAACTTTTAACACAGATTTTCCCTTCTTACTTCCAGATAGTATTTTAACCTTCTTTAATAGCGCACTAATTTCACCCTTTCTCTGCAAGCTTTCTATATCTTCACACTGTGTCTTCCACCATGGTTCTATTGCTCTATTTGTTACCCATCTCAATTTATTGTTTAACTTTTTGTACTTCCTTTTGCCTAACTCTGTGTTTACATTCTTCCATTTCCTTCTCTCATCTATCTTTCTAATCTTCTCAACCATTATTGATGGTTTCCTCGCCAATTTCCAATTAACAGTTCCTAAAGTTTCCTTTGCGGCTTTTGATTCCTTCCCTCCACTTTATATTGCCTTGTAACTATCACTCCAGTAATCCCCACTATCCTTCCATCTCACCTCACATAGGACTAAAATATATTTATTTTTTCTTTCCATCTCTTACTTTATATTTGCTAATTTTCCTGTCCTCAATATTGTCCCAAAATTCCAAGATCCCCCCCTAACTAATTTGGTCTTCTCCTTCTGGGTCTTTTGTGCTACCGCTGTTGGTTTTGTTTTTCAAGGCTTTCATGAGATAAAACTGTAGGAGCCTTACCTCTCCCGCTGTTGGGTACAACACATGGCTTATTAGGTCAAGTCCTATAATTGCCATGACTCATTTTCTCTGTACTATCCATCATTCTCCCATTTCCTTCCTCAATAGTGTTTTTAATGAGACACAACTACTCAATGGCCACCCCTCTGGGGTCAGATGCCTTTGCATCCGCCTCACTGAGGCACAGGCATTGCATGGACTACCTTATGTCTAGATCTTATCCTTTGAACTATTTGGCATTAGTGACTTTACCAGGAGCAATTATCATCGCCCCCCCCCAGAACATCTCTTGGGGTCATCTATACCCCCAAGTCCTCCCACCATACCATGGTTGTAGTCCATGAGAGGGCAAGCTGAATTATTCAAAACCAAATCTTATTATGAACTGACAAATTGAAATGAAAATAAAAGGATGAATTGGCTTGCATTTAACATTTCACTAATATGTTAAACTGAATATAATTCCCTTTTGTCTTTTAGGCTGTAAAGTTTTCCATGATAATGAAGAAATAAGTGAAGTAAACCTGTTACTTCAAAATGTTTATCCAAAGGATAATCAGTTAGCTGGAGAAAAACTGATCGAGTACACAACTTCTGGCATCACAGGTTTGTATAGTTGTTCTGATATAAAGATCTTCAACTTTCAGGGTGATATGGGATGACATATTCAAGTAAAATTATCAGAGAGTCCCATCAAAAATTAAAACTGGGCATCTTGAAATAATTGAAATAACCATGATTAACCATGCATTTCATGTTAAAATATGTAATTTGACTTCACTTTGTCCCTTGATTAATTAATATTATTTTGAGAAAGAGCACACATTTTTTTCATCCTTGAAAACTGCAACAAATACATCATAGAAAAATTTACCAAAAGTTATGCTATAAGCAATCCCAAGCATTTTCATTTTTTGATGACAATACTATTTTGTCCAATTTCATCTAAAATGTAAGTAAAGTGTTATGCCTGATCAAAGGTATTTCCTAATAAATTTGTTTTAGTTAGAATCATTTCATCCCGATTAGATAGACATCCATGAATAAAACATGTAAAGAAGAAAATAAATATGCAATGCTAATTTCAATGAATAAAAAATGGTGAGGTACTTATTGGGTGTAAGACTGGGTGTTCCCCAGAGTTCTGCATTTGGCCCTATTTTATTTTTAATTTATATTAATGAGCTACCAGATAAGCTTAAGTCCATAAAGGGAATAGAACCATTACTGTATGCTGACGATACAAATATTATTGTGTTAGCCTCCTCAGTTGACAGTTTGACAGAAAGAGCAGCTGAAGTAGCACAGATTTTAAAAGAATGCTGTCTTCTTAACTTCCTGAAACCCAATATTAACCAGTCCAGCCTGATTTATTTCACAAAAAAAAGTTTTCCCTGGAATCTCAGTGGATGCAACAAGTCTTAGCATTTCCCAAAATTTCAGCACCCAAATCCTTGGAGTTATCCTATATAGAAGCATGTCCTGGGAGGAATAAATTTTCAAATTGTGTAAAAAGTTAAGTTACCGATCCTTCCTCATTAGAAATAATAAATATTCTGTAAATTTAGAGGACCTTCCATCCATTTATTATGGCGAATTTAATTCTCATGTTACTTTTAGTATTTTGTTTCACGGTTTCTCCCTAATGTAGGCATAATCTTCAAAATCCAAGAGAGGATAACACATATTATGAGCAATGCTACTTGTGATGCACCATGTAAACCTCTCTTCAAACGAATTGGTTTACTAACATTATCGTACATGTATATATTTAATGTCATCTTGCATGCAAAGGGTAATATTTCTCAGTACAGGTCCAACTGGGATTACAATAATCCATATATAAGGACTTAGGATGACCTACAAAAGCCATTTGTCAGAACACACAATACTGCTCTTGAGCCCAAATAATGGACTTAAGGTTATTCGATAAACTTTCTCATGAAATCAAATATGAAACAAAAGCACCTGTTTTCAAGAAAAAGCATTTCAACCTCTTTAAAAACAGTATGTTCTATTCTGTAAATGAATTTCTGGAGTTATCAGTGCAAACCAATTCTGACTTATCCAATTAATATGTAAATATAGTATTATATTGGTATGTACACACATGTATGTTGATTATATTTTTTCTAAAACTGTGACGTTTATATCTAACATGCCCTATATTTGTGTATTTGTGAATATGAACCAAATCTTTGGACAAATGTATGCATTTTTATTATCAATGTTTCTTATTCTTTGTGCATGCATGCATAAATTCACTTCAGCAGTCCTTCCTGATCTGAAACTATGGTAGAAGGTAACGAGTCATTTCTTTGGTTAAACATTATAAACTCTTCTTTTGCAGAGCTAATATTTTCTTCATTCCCAATAAATTCAAATATAATTTCAATCATACCTGATTATATTGCCAAGAACTGGGACAGTCTGCTAAAGAGTAGATGAGTTGCTTTGGGTTCTACTAAGTTTAATTTATTGCTTCCATTGTTGTAATGATTTATATTCTGTGGGTCATCACAATGACATTACTAACACTTATTCATGTTAAATCTAATACTTGTAAGGCATTGCTTATATAAGCAAGGAGTACTGATGACAGGTATTTATTTTCACTTAGTGAGTGAAGAGCAAATTTTATATTGCATCAAAAGAAGTGATTGTGTTGTACATGTAATTATATTTATTATATTTTTCTCTTACAGAACTCTTCAGTCAAGATGATTATATTGATGTAAAATTTGATGGCAAGAATAACACAGTAACTGTGGTATTAAAAAAAGAATTTGAGACTTACGAAGAAAATAATGTAAGTGATTTTCAATTTAAAAGCTATTGATTGAGGTGCTCATTTTTATTTCAACTGATATATACTGAGTTGCGGTAGTCCAGGGGTGGAGCATCGGACTACTGGCCGGAGGGCCCAGGTTTGATTCCCGGGTAAGCCTCTTCGGGCACCTGCAGTTCCACTCTAGCTATGTGATTTTTTGGGTACAAGATCTTCCTAGGAAACCATAACCGGCGCAGGGAAAGGCACCCTGCACCATCCCAAAGCCACTCTCATGCCCTGCAATAAACAAAGATGCAAAACATGTCCTATTTTCAAAATCTAAAACCCACCCCTCTCCCACCCACTTTTTAAACTCCCTCCAACAAATTCCCTACTCCTCGTGTACCTCCAGAAATTCAGTTTACCTAAGTGCCAACTATGCCATGCCTTCTATATTGGGCAGTGTATCAAACCCATAAATATTAGAATCAATGAAACCATACCTCATGCAAGGATTCTCCCCTGAATAGGATGCTCCCAATTCCAAAACACTCCCTTTGATATCTTATATAGTGTCTCCATTATAGCATTCCTCCCACCATAAGATCCTCCACTCATACTCAAAACAATAGAGCAGGTGTCTACCTGACTCCATGACTTCTGGAATGAGCTATATATTAATATCAGGCACAGGGTTACGCTAATCTCCAGATATTTCCATCCCCCCTCCACTCCCAAAACCTTCCATATCAATCTCACACTTCCAAACTTTCCTATCCCAATTCTTAACTAGTGCTATCATGAGATATTCAGCTAGATTATATCCTGGTAAGACATAGGTTTAGGAACAGTGTGACAAATTCCCACAGCTTCCCGGGAGCGGATGCGGACTCTGACCACAATTTAGTTGTTATGAAATGTTGCGTCCATTTCAAAAAGATAAGGCAGGGGTGGCGAGTTAGAAAATGGAATGTAGAAGCATTAAATGGTTTGAAAAGGAAGGAATATTCCACCTCAGCCATGTTTCTTTCTTCAATGCCATGCGTTTCTTATGTACAATGACCGGTAAAGGTGGGACTTCACTCACCGGGACGGTTTATACTTGCCCGCTTGGGCAGTCAATGAACTTTTGTAGGAAGGAATACAAACAGGCGGTAGAGGAAATCATGGAGGATAATAAAGAGCTAAGTACTATCGAAGAAAAATGGGAAAGTTTCAAGAAAGGGTTCTCAAAAGCCACAAAAGACACTATTGGAACCATTAACGCTAAAACGACTAAGAAACCATGGATCACGGATGAGATGATTACAAAGATGGATGAGCGGAGAATATGTAAGAATGTAAATACAGAGATAGGCAAAATGAATTACAAAGAGTTTCACAATAAATTGAGGCGGGCAACAAATAAAGCAAAAGAAGCATGGTGGTAGACGCAGTGCGAGGATATGGAAAGTCTGCAGAGGAAGGTTGAAATCGATGCGCTGTACAGCAAAGTTAACTCTTTATCGGGAAGTAAGAAAGGGAGATCAACGATAGCAATAAGGGATAAGGCGGGTAAGGTAATGGTTGCCACAGGAAATATCCAGGAGAGATGGAAGGAATATATAGAAGAACTGTATAGTAAAGAACTTAGACCAAAAGTGTTAGACATAGAAAAAGAATATGGCATAGAGGAAGATAGCTTAGGTCCAGGCATACTAGACAATGAGATAGAAAGGGCATTAAGGGAGATGAAACTAAATAAGGCCATGGGGGTAAGTAACATTCCTGCGGAACAATTGAAATGTTTAGGAAAATGTGGGAGGAAGAGGCTATATGGGCTGATCCGTAGTATTTATGAGGAAGGAATCTGGCCGAAAGACTTAGAGATCAGTTTTAGTTCCTATTCCAAAAAAGGTAAAGGCTACATTATGTGAGGACTACAGGACAACAAGTTTGATATCCCACGCAGCTAAAGTTGTTCTCAGGATCATAAACAAAAGGATAGAGAGTAGGGCAAATGATTACTTAGGGGATGATCAGTTTGGGTTTAGGAAGGGGAGAGGTACACGTGATGCCATTGCAGTAATGAGATTATTAATCGAGAGGAATATAGAATGCAACCAGGAGGTACTTGCCTGTTTCTTAGATATCAAAAAAGCATTTGATAGAGTGAATTGGGAAAAACTAATGGGTATATTGCAGAAAATAGGAATAGATTGGAGGGAAAGGAGGCTAATCCGCAACCTGTACATGTCTCAGACTGCTCAGGTGCGGGTGGGGAACGGGGAGTTCGGTTGGGCAGTGTTAGGAAGAGGTGTAAGGCAGGGTACCCATTATCACCGTTGCATATAACCTGTATACAGAGGAAATGATCAAAGAGGCATGGGAAGAAGTGGAGGTAGAAATGAAAATGGGTGGGGAATTTGTAAAATCAGTTAGGTTTGCTGATGACCAAGCTTTACTTTGTCAGTCAGCCAAAGGGTAGCAAGCATTGCTGAGTGAATTGGAAATTCAGTGCGACAGATATGGGATGAGAATCAATATTGATAAAAGAAAGGTTTGCCATTTTCTAGAAAGAAAAAGGCTAAGCTAAACATTAAAGTAGGAGGGCAAAAACTAGAGTAGGTAGAACAGTTTACGTATCTCAGAAGTGTTTTGGACCACATGGTCAAAGTAGTAGGGACGTAAGGAGAAGAATTGCGCTAGGCATAGAGGCTTTCACAAGGAGGAGGGAGTTGATGACGGGGACGTTGAGTAAGGATGTTAAGAAAAGACTCGTAAAAACTTTGATGTGGAGCATTACTATGTACAGCACGGAAACGTGGTCATTAAAGCAGGTGGATAGACGTAGACTGGAGGCTTTTGAAATGTGGGTGTGGAGAAGAATGGAGAAGGTAAAATGGACAGAGAAGAAAACAAATGGAGAAGTACTTGGTATGGTGGGCGGAGAGAGGTGTTTGTTGGGAGAAATCATATGGAGGCAGGAAAAGTGGAAGTAGGGGGTATTGACCGGCAGTGGGATGTTGAAGACTGTAATAGAGGGGAGAATGTTAGGCAAATGAGGAAAGGGAAGGAACAGGATTGGGATGTCGGATGGGATGAAGGGAGGAAGGGAGTACTCAGAGATGAAGAGGGACCTGATGTAGAGTAGGATGTTGTGTTTTGCTAGGGGTCACAAATTATTTAATTAGTAATAATGTGCATCCAAAAACCTACCTTAACCAGTAGATTACCTAATAATAATAAAGGTGTGTACCTGTATATTTTCTTCTTCATGTGTTTTTGTCTTTGTGTGCTAGTGCTAACTTCATATACATTATTATTCACATCTGTAAGATTTTCACATAAGTTTTATATATATATGCATGTATATAAAATATATATGTGGTCATTGTCCAGGTATTCACCGAGCAATCATAAAGAGGAAGAAGCTGATAGTAAATACATTCAGTCAGAGGACATTATTGCTTGTTTTACATACTGTTATTTAAATAATGATTTTAGCAACATTGCCAGTCCTGCGAACTATTTTGTTCCCTTTTAAACTCCCTGGATGAAATTTTTTTAATAACGTGTGCTCTATTTTTCAGAATAAAACTTCATGGTCATTTAATGCTTACTTGTATTGCCAAGAAGATAGAACTAACAAAACTATGGTGAGTTTGGATTTTCAGCCTTGTTTAATAGTTTTAAGTTTAAGAAATTGAAACTGGCTTAGCCTTTGGAAAAAAAAACCTCCATAACTCCAAAATTTTATTTTTTGCTTGGAGTTGTCATGTTTGATTCAAAAAGCCAAGTATTGAGTAAGTATTTGCTAAGGGTACATTGAATAGGATGTACCGGACAAATTTAATTAAAATGTTTTTTATTAATGCTAATTCACTAATCATCCAAAATTTGAACCCAGGTATATTATTAAATAGCTGTTACTTTACTAAGTGCAACAACATGATATTCAGGGAAAAGCAAATTCTGTAAGAGATGGTATTATAAAATGTCATAATAATACGCCTGACTATAACTTTGCCCTATATTGGTCTAAAACCCAAATTACATGATCTGTTCAAAATAAGATTAGACTGTTGCATAAATACTTGTCTTAATTAGTTAGCCTTTACTAATGCTTGTTATTACCTTCAAAATACAGCCTTTGGCAGCCAGTACAATGCGTCCAACATTTTATCCATCTTTTGAATGTCACTTGGAATGCTTCTTTTGGGAAAGCCTTTAAGTCTGCCAGGCACATTTGCTGGATGTCTTCAGTAGTTTCAAATCAGCATCATTTCAAGGTGGATTTCAGCTTAGGAAATAGAAAAAAGTCAACTGGAGGAAGATCTGTAGAGTAGGGTGCCTGGGGGTCACCAATTTGCTGTTTTTGGCCGAAATCTTGGTAACAATCAATGATGTCTGCACTCGTACGTTGTCCTAATGAAAACACAAAGACATATTTTTCCACATTTGTGCTCTCTTCTGCTCAAAATTTCTGTGAAAATGGTGAAACATGATCTAACACTAATGTCAACTTCATTGGCAATCTCCCTGAGAGTTAATCTATGGTTTGTACTCACTAAATCATTCACACTGTTGACTTGGGTGTTGCTTGTTGACATTGATGGCCATCCACTTCTTGGTTCTTCATTGGTTGAGGTTTATCCAGACTGGAAGTAGTTGTACCAAAAAAATACTGTGCTTGACTCATAGATTCAGTCATTCAGAATGCCTCTTGAATCACCAGTTGTACTTTCCCTGAGGTTAAAACAAAATTCAATGCACATGCACTGCTTCTCTAAAACTTTCATTATCACCGACATAAGAATTTGTGCAGCAAGTGAGTGCAAACTCAGGCAAGAATTGCTGTTGTGGAGACAAGTTGAGATAGGGCCATGAGAAAGGTGGTGTTCCTCACAAATGCCAGTAAAAGGCATGATCTCACTGATTATGATCTATCGAGCAGTTTGCACATAAAAAGACCAGTCTCATCTTTTTTTGGGCAGACTTTGTATATTTTTAATAGCTACTAAACCAGAGTAATCAACATAACAGTTTCAGGCTTAACTTTGTGGAATTTCTTAATGATAAGGGTAGAAAAAGGAACTATGCTCTTCCATATAAAGATTTAATACTTCACACAACCATGGTCTTGCCATATGATGATGATGCGCTGCATCAAAACCATGGTCATGTGAAGTATTAAATCTTTATGTGGAAGAGCAATGTTTCTTTTTCTACCCTCATCAGAGTAATAAACTTGAAGTTTTGTTCGGAAGTTAAAGGTTGTGTAATACTAACCCCATCAGCATAGATGGTGGCCACATGTCCAGGAAAATATGAAGGTTTGGAATAGCTCAATATCTCCTATAAATCTATATCGAATTTGATATTTGAATGGGTAATATGATATGGTGATCCATAGAAATGAAAGTAATAAGATTCTTTAAAAATAGAAAGGTTAAGCTGAACATTAAATTTGGGGGTTATAAGGTAGAACAGGTGAAACAGATCACATTTTTGAGAAGTGTTTTGGAGGGCAAGCATAGTAGTTGTCATAAGCATGAAAGCAAGAAATGTGCAATTTATAACCAAAGTTCACATCAATATTTAAATACAAGGAATTTTAATAAATGTGTGTTCATGAATTTTTTATCCACAATTTATAGTGCAAAAATTAATTTTATATTATTTTGTCTGATTTATGCTAATTGCATGTGTGGTACAGTTTTCATTTACTAGACTCAATTATTTATCAGCAGCAATTTTGCTAGAGATACATGTTCAACCTGCCTATGCAAATGTTGATCAAAATGCATGACAAGCAATAAGCTAAATTTGTACCATGCATACATTAAGCTAACAAGTCATTAATGGTTTCACTTCAAAGGTAAGCATCCCAAATGACTATTTATTTCTGTGGATGAGGAGAACTCCCTCTTTTGTTGCTCCACATTATTTATATCTTTAAGTCTTCATAACTTTTGCCTGCCATCTTGGTGTAAAAAGCCCACTCTCTTTCTTCCTCTCCCTTACTTATCTAATGTGCTCTCTTCTATTATCGCCTTCAATATACTATTACCTTTCAGTATTTCCTCTACCCACTTTCTCTGCTTCATTCAAATTTTTCCCTGTCCATTTCATTTCTTTGTACCATCTACTTACAGGTACCTTTACCTGTAAATACAAATCTTTTCTTCACCACTTTACCTAGTGAACTTTTCACCAATTCTCTTCTTCTTGTAAATGCTTCTTTCACTATTGCCTTTCTTCTCCTTGTGTCCCCTCTGCTACGCCTCTTGGAAATGACCTCAGGTCTTGTTTGCTCCCCCTTTTAGCTATTCACCCTTTCTTTTGAAATACTGTCAAAATAAATGAACTGCTCCACCTGCTTCAGTTATTCCCTTATGCTTTAATGCTTCACTTAGCTTCCCTCATAACCATTAAGTTCAATACTTTTGTTTTATTTTGGTTAATACTCAACCCATACCATTGCATTGTTTCTGTAAATCATTCCGTAATAACTGGAACTCCTTGACTGTCATACTCACTATTGTGAGGTCATCTGCAAACCTAACTGACTTCATCATCTTTCTACCCACTTTCATTCAAAGTTTTTGCCTTCCTATGCTACCCTTTAAATTTTCTCATCACAAATATAGATATGTACTAGCAATCCTGTCTCATTCTCCTGCTAATGACTGTTCCTCATGATTCTACCAAGTTGTCCTCACATGTCACCATTTTACTCATGGATAAGTGTTGGATGAGTCACCTATCCCTCCAGCAATCTCCCATACTCTGCAAAATCTCTTTTGACTCTACTCTCTCAACAAATTTGAATGCATTCTTATAAGACAACAAATTCTCATCACTGTAAAAGCATAAGATGTTCCTCTTCCGTTTCTGAAACCAAACATCTTCACCTTGGTAGTTGTTGGCTCTACATATTTTGCTACCTTGTAGTGATGATTTTTAGAACTCCCTTTATTGCAAGTGCAATTAAACTTACCATCCTATAGTTCTAAAATATGGTTACTTTACACTTTTTTGGGTTTGGGATGAAAATTGTGCTAAAGAAATCTTTTGGTCATAATTCTTTCTCATAAATACTATATACAAGTTCAAAAAAGCCCATAAACCCATCTCTCCCAGATTTCAGTTATTGTGCTGGGATATCATCTATGAAATTATCAATTATTTTTTCTACTACCTTGATCAGCTTAACCTCCCTAGTGCTTTTTCAATTTATTTATCTAGTATTCCTGGACCCAGACTGTCATAATCTAAATTCCATTCCCTTTCTATTTCTAAACTGACAGACAAAATATCTATATAATAAAGCTTTTCTATATATTCTTTCTACTATCCCTGGATCTCTTCTGACTACATCAAAAACCTCCTGGTCTACACTCTATTGGTAGATAGTTTTCCTAATTACTTCCTGGCAATTCTCTTGCCCTCTTATCATTAGTATTTCTATATATGGATAATCTGATCTTTCCACATTTTGCATAGCTCTATTAGTTTCTCACCTGCTTTTTATTAAGCTCTTTATACATTCTTCTCTGCATTTCCATGTTTAAGTTCTTCCATTTTCCTATTTTCTACCATTCCCATTGTTCACTTTGCTGCTCTTTCTATCCTGTTATTCTTTAGTCTATTTATTCAGCCACTTTTCCCCAACCAGTTTCAATCCCCTATCCTCAGTTAGATTATTATCAGGTAAATTTTCATTATGGAAATTCATGAGAATTGTGGAATTTTTGTTCTTAAAAACGTACAAAAGGAAGGGCTGTAACCTATACACTGACAAATACAGCATTTGTGTTTTATAGATTTTGAGAAGGTGTTTATGGGGGTAAATTGATTATAATTAATGAATGAATTGCAGAGAATAAGATTGTTTAATGGACAGAAGACATCTGCAACCTGCACATGTCATGATCTGCTCAGATGTGAGAGGCAGATGGAGAGTTGGAATAGGAAGGGTTCAGAGGAGGAGTATGACAGAAGTATCCATTATCACCTGTGCTGTACAATGTGTACCTGGAGGAAATGGTAACAAAAGCATTAGAAAAACTAAAGATGGATATCCAAGTTTTTAAGGATTTTATTAACTTATTTAGATTTGCAGATGATCCAGCTTTAGTTATCATGTTAGCTAAAATGTTGCTGTCAATATTGATTGAATTATAAAATGTGTGATAGGTATCAATTGATAGAATTAGTTTGACTAAAACAAACGTCAATAGATTTTGAGAAGAATGAAGGCTAAGTTAATTGTTTTGGCAAAAACCAGTGTAGTTGGAGCAGTTTGCCAAACTCAGAAGTGTTTTACACTGAAATGATCAAAGAAGTTGGGACATCAGAAGAAGTATTGCATTGCGTTATGAAACTTTCACAAGCAGGAGGGAACAGAGTGCTCAGTTGTAAAGGAAATATTAGTGAAAACTTAATATGGAGTATGGTTTTTGTATAGTGGGAAAACTTGGTAACTGAAGCAAGATGTTAGGCATTGATTGGAAGCTTTTTGAGCTGTGGTAATCGGGATGGATGTAAAAAGTAATATGGGTGGAAAGGAAAACAAAAGAAGAAAAACTATGAATGGTGTGAGAGGAATTAGGATTTTTGGCGGAAGTCTAAAGTAGGCAGTATAGGTGGATGTAGAGGACATATTTTAACTGAGGATGGGATGTCTAAGACTTTGATAGAGGGGAGAATGATAATCAAGTAAGGTGGCAGAAAGAAAAGGTCAGACCTGTTAGTTGAAATAAAGGGAGGCAAAATGTATGTGGAATTGAAGAAAAGTTTATTTTAGAGGCAGGTTGTACAATGTTATGCGAGGCTTATAATTTTTCAGTACTCAGTCTGTGTTTATCCAAAGCCTTCCTAAACAGTAGTAAATGAAATAATAGTACGTAAATACATGTATCTTATTTCTGCATTGAATGGTAAATTACTAGCCCAATTAATTGGAAGATATTTTTGAATGGCATACTTAAATGCTTGTTGATGAGGCAGTGAGTATTTTTTCAAAAAGGATTGGTTTTTTTTGTTTGGAAACTTAATTTTATTTTTATAACTGACCTTTTTTAATAGGTATTATCTATCAGGATTACCTGCAAAGCTATATGTTTATAGGCAATTTGCTGGCAGTATATATTTTCTCAATTATGACTTGGTATTTCAAGAAAAGTTGCCAATAAAGATTTGATAGAATCTTGGCTGTTATTGAGAAGTGAATCACTTGATATTCTATTATACTGTGTTTGTAAATTATTATATCTGTCCTCCAAAAGTGAGTCATTACTTTGATTGCTTAATAAATTATTTTTTTCTCTACATTGATTTATTAGAGTATTAGTGTGACTGTTACTGACACTGACAACCATAAACCAAAATTCAATGAGATGAATTTAACATATACTTTGCCAATGCCCTATCCGCCTGGCTTAGAAATCACGCATGAAGATGACATTTGGGCTTATGACTTTGATCTCACCAGTGCACTAGAAATCACTGTTGAAGGTTAGTGTACATTTTAAGTTTTAGTATTCTAAGAAGAGGTCATTTATTTTCTATTCAGTTTTTTTCTCATTCCTTCAAGTTTCATTGGTAAATGATTCCCATGATAATGCTCACAAAATTTCCATATCCCTTTTTGAATAATGTGGTTAGGTTTTCAAATTCCCTGATTTTGATAACTTTTGTTTGTATCAGTTGGAGAGAATACAGTAGAACCTTGTTTAATGAGCATTGTGCATAACAACTAATTTGCATAACAAGCAAAGCAAATTGCTGAAAAATGACTCATTTAATGAGTTATATTTTGCATTACAAGGGATCAGGAGAGTAATCTTGGATTATGTGCCTGCTGCATCTATCTGTGTTTAGCACTCATTCTGCTAGCATCTGAGTTTTGCTTGTGATCACTTATTTTTCTAAAATTGTGTTGGACATTATTTTTGATTTTTTTGCACAAAGTTTAATAATCCCTCCAAAAATGTCACCAAAGAAAAATCCAAAAGAATACAACCGCAAGAGAATAAAAATTACTGTAAAAATGAAAATTAAAATCGTTTATAAGCAAAAACAAGTTGTGAGCATGGCTGTTCTAGCAAGTGTGCACATAAAATCAGTTGAAATCAACGATTGGTGCTATCCTCAAGAACAAGGACAAAATTAAGGCGGTAGATGCTTCGAAGTGCTTGACAAGAATATCTACGCAACAGTTTGGTGTCCTCAACAAAGTTGAAAGTTTGCTTCTCATATGGATTAAAAAGAGCAATTGCAATGCAACATTTATAAAAGAATATCATTTGTGGGAAGGGGAACGTAATTTTCCCCAACCTTTTGAAGAAGATGCCAGGATCATGAATGACTGAAGAAGTATTTAAGGAATATTGTGCATGGTTCAAGATGGTCAAGAGAAGAAACATCATCCATGGCATAGTGAGGCATGGCAAAGAAGAAATTTCTAGCACAAGAGTAGCAAAGAACTTCAGCGGCGACTTCAAGAAGCTCTTATATTTTGAAGGTTACCTACTGCAACAGAAGGGTTAAGTCCCAAACATCAGGCTAAATGTGATGTGGAGGTCATGGGAAACTTGCATTATACTATGCATACAAAGCATTGCCATTATAAGGTAGTGGCTTTGAGTGCCGTAAATTTTTTAAATGATAATTCTGAGTCTCATTTTTACAAAATTTTGATGCATTAGAAAGAACATATACTCTAGAGATCTTTATAGTGAAAAGGAATTGGGTATTTATCATAAATATTTCTTTCAATTTTTTTTGTTTTTATAAATCGAGTTCACATACAGGTAACCAAATGCTTCATTCTGCAATAGAAGAATTGATGAACATGATTCACTATCCTGAACAATTTCTGTATCATTTTCTTTGAGTAAAACTTTTGCCTAATGTTTTTGGCAAGGAAAGCATTATTGCATTTTACATTAACTTAAGTCGAAAAATTTTTTCACTAAAAAAGATTTTTGCTTTATGAGAAACATAATGGACTGAATTATGCTTATCATACAAGGTTACACTCCAGTCAGAAACTGAACTATGAAAAATCGCAAGCCATACATTTTTCTCTCATCTCATCAAAACCCAGTCCCCAAATAACAATGAATAGTCAAAATATAGAATTTATCACAACCACAAATTTTCTTGGCATACATATGGAGTCAAATTTGACATGAAAGTTCCATATAAACTGCCTTCCAAGAAGATTCAGTTGTAAATGCTTCCTCCTAAGAACTTCAAAGTAAACAGTGACCCAAGACTGATACTTAACAATGGCTATAATGTATGGTATAATTATTTTGGCCTCATCCCCTTAGTTGTGAGTCTTATTTAAACTGCAAAAGAAGGCTATTTGTATTATTGTATCTAAGCCTCAAATTTCATCTGCATATCTAATCTTTCATGGTCTTGGGCTCGTATCACCTCCATCCTTATAAATGTATTTCATTGTAGCATATGTGAAACAACTTTTCCAGACTTCCATGCAAATTCTCACTGCCTCAGTCAAAATACCAGAACCCTGTTAAACCTAATTATCATATACAATTGAAATTAAACTGCAAGCCTAGGACCAAAATCAATTTGGCTAAACCTCTATAATAAATTACCACAGAAATACAAAGATGTAACAAAAAATATTATTTAAAAGAAAAACAAGGTTCCTAACTGAGAAAAGTTATGACAGCATGTCACAATTAATTAATGATAAAATACGACATGTAAGTGCGAAATATAGCCTATGTAGATAAGACCAAAAAGTATATATTTGATGTTTTCAGGCTTTCCTTTGTGGAAATCCATTATCACTGAAGTAAAAATAACTATGCATCTTTCCACTCAATTTTATTTGGTACAACCAGTTTTGATGCATTAGCATCATTCTTAGTTACCAAATAAAATTGAGTGGAAAGATACATTGTTATTTTTACTTCAGTGACTTATGAGAATGTTAATACAGTGGAACCTCACTTAGCGAGCAATTCATTCCCGAATCTTACTCACAAGGTGAAACACTCACTGTGAAAAACAATTTTTCCCAGATAAATTAATGAAAAATATGACGATGCATTCCATGCTGAAAAACATTTTAATAAACATGTCTCCAATTCTAATCCAAAGAAATTATTCCAAAAATATTTTCATTGTGAAAGATAATAAATCGTCTTCTATTGCAGAATGAACCAACCTAGAATGTGAAGTGTATTTATTGAAAAAAAAAATAATTAGTCTATTATTTATGATACACTCTTATTTCTTTTTTACTGGAAAGTTGTTTTAACTAATGTTTTCAAATTTTGTGAAAATGCAACATAGCATCATCATGAAATAAATTTGGAGCACTCAGAACCACTGCCTTATTAAAGTGATGTATCTCAATGCACGATGAAACAGTTTCCAATTCTTTCACATGACCTCTACATTATATTTAGACTTCTCTTCTGGGCTTCGCACTTCTTGAAGGATCTTGGAGTTACTAAGTTGGTAAACAGGGATGGGTTTAATTTTCAAATCATTGCTTGAATTGCTATAAATTAGCAGTGTGAGACAGTATTTCTTTGTCTTGTGGTCAGGCAATGTATTTCCATCTGCTGTCATATAGGTTTCATTTGGCATCTTTTCCCAAAAGAGACCCCTTTTGTCACAATTAAAAACCTGAGGGCAGATAACCTTCAGAATCTATGAGCTTCTTGTAGCAACCAATAATGAAGTTCTCTACTTCCTTTCTCCTGAAGCTTGCTGCTTCACCATCTCTCACAGTCTTATGGATACTGATCCTTCATTTAAATCTCTTTAACCACCAACAGCTTCTCTCAAATACTTCTACTTTGGCTGTGGATGTTCCTAGGATTTTCTAAACCTGTTTGGCAAAAATCACTTTTGCCTTTTCACAAATGATATTCTCATTAATAGCGTTATATCACAATTTCTTTTCAATTATCCATATGAGAAGCAACCTTTCAATATTGTTGAGAATAGATAACTTTGCAAAATATAACCTTTTCTTGACGAGACATATTTGGAAGGGTTATAAAACTTTGCACATGGAATCTCGAATGCGAGTAATTAGTCACAACACAAGCTTGGAATGATGTGTAATCACTAGCAACCCTAAGGTATTAGCAGAGGGAATGCTAAGCACAAACTGAAACAGCAGACATACAATCAATCTGGGAATTCCTTCCTCTTTGTCACTGGTTAAGTGAGAAATTACTTGTTAAGGAAATTAAAAAATTTTGCTACACAACTTATTCATCGCATGAGGTGCTCGTTAAGCAAGGTTCCATTTTTTGATAAAAATGCGCATTTTTTCTGTACATAAATGATTCTCTGAACTCCTGCTGAATTACTATTTGACAAGGACATATTACGGTTGCGCACCAACTCTTGGGAAAATAAAATTATTATTATTACAAATGTCACTTGAGTCTGATATTTTGTATGAACATATGGGTAAATAACTTTGACCTTAACCGCTTATTAATGAGAAATTAAGTTTTTTGCAGAGTTGTATTAATTTTTATGATGATAACATATAACAGTTTACCAACATGACTGGTAAAAAAAAGATTGTGCCAGCCAAGAGCAGCTCTTTGCCTTCATATATTCATGAATTAGTCAAAATTTCAAACAAAAATGAGCATTTCCTCATTACTTTCTAAATGCACATCTAAATAGGGAGAGGGGATAATTTTCCTAGTTCACACCAGGAATCTTATCGAGATAGGCTACAGGGTTTTTAATTGCATTTCGTTGTGATTTGCAGCTTTCAAATCTTAAAGAAACCATTGAATCAACATGTTTGTTTGCGGTTAAGCAAAAAACATTTTACACCCAGATTGCATTGATTCAAACCATCATAATTAGAGTGCCACCTTTATCTGCAGTCTAACATTTCATTTCTTATAGATGGCAGCAGTACATTACTGGACTTTGCCATTGAGTTAATTAAAGAGAGACCATTTTGGCCTAAACATGACAACAAATATTTCTATCGTGTCCACATCCAGAGTAAAAGTCAACTCAATACTGATGACAATATAACATACACGCTTATTGCAAAGGTAAGAATTTAAATCTACCTCTGAAAGCAAACGGTTACATTTTTTACTTTCAAAATTTTTCTTTATTGTTTTCATTCTTCTGTCAATAGTGATTTATAATGTAGAGTAAACCTCAATGTGGATTTTTTATTTGTAATAGGGCATATGAAATTTCAAAGGTGACCCAAGGAATTTTTTTGCCACAAGTGAGAATAATTTTTTCTCCTCCCCCTCCTATACTTCCATGTTTATTAACTTAAATACACAAGCTCAGATTTAATATGAAGGGCAAATGTTTTGTACATTTCCTTTAAATTTCTTGTGAGATTTCTGCATTTATGATTGATATTAGAGCCAGATATAAATATAATATTTTTTGTGCAGCAGCTATGTCTTTATAGTGAATCACATATATTTTTCCAGCTAAATTCAACACACATTGTGGTGGAGAGACATTGAATTTAATACTCTGATTTTATTTTTAAATCCATACCAATATTGTGTGTGAGAATTCATATCGTTGGAATCAACCCATTCATTGACTAACAAATGTAGAATAGGTATGATGTATTCCTGCACCATTACTTCCAAATTTATTAAACAGGTGATATTGCAGAGATGAATTACCCCAGTTACTTGTTCAAGTCTGATGAGTAATGGAAATATAGAATTCTGGCTGAATGCTATGCAGTCTTGTCCAAAATTCAGTACACAAGAGAAATGCTTAGTGCAATCTTAGGTTTTTCACAGTAATATTTTTTGTTGTAGATGTGCTATCTCATTGACATCTTCCATTTGATTGTTTGGTATGGTTTTAGTTGTTAGCTGCTTATATTTACCTGCTGGTAATATCATGCTAATTATCCAGTTCACCTATAGGGGTCCATTTTTTACTGCCTTCTCTTGAAATATTGTAATGATTGTGAGTAAGTGTGTTTTTGAGTTGTCATTTTGGGAAAAAAATTGATGCACATTCATAATGAGGAAAGTTTGCAGAGAGTTTTAAAGAACGTTTCAATTCATTTCTAACAAATTTCATGCAAGCGTTTCCACATAATAAGATTCAAATTCTGCAAGATAAGTGCATTTTAAATGGCTATAATCTATGAGTATGCTGTAGGAGGTTGCATTAGTATCAATACAGATTTTAAAGAGGATGTGACGATGTTACTTGCCATTTTTGTGGAAAAATACTCAATTTACCAAGATCCATTGTCACCATAAGTACTAATACAGAATGTCAAGGAACATCTTCCATGAAAAGCTAATTGAATCACAACATAACTGTTCTGAAGCAATTGTGATATCAATGTGAGAACCTATGATGAGTTCTCCATGGAAACTTCTAAAGACAATAAGACTCTGATGTGGTAATTCTCTAGCACACTGATTTGAGTGAAGAACATCACCTCTTTAGACTACTTAATCAGTAGAGGGATGCTAGGTAAAATCGCTGCCAGCAGCTCATTATCAGTGATAAGAGTTACAATATACACTTCCACATTATGTATGTAAGTCTTGTATTAATACAATTATATCAGTTATTAATAATTACACTTCTTTTATCTGATCTATTTAAACCTAGTTTCACCATTATTCCCACATAGCGTAAGTGTGATGCTCAATTGGTTTTCTTAGGGCTTGAAAATAACAAAGTAAGTGACTTTTTACCTATTGTATCTGGAAAAAATAGCTGTCCTGTTTAAAGTTCAATATATTTCTGCTCTGAATGCATTAAGTTTGATGAAAATGTTCCTGCATGCAAATGGTGGCAGTTCCAAATTGGATCAGTAAAATATGTGGAGACATAGATTGTATCTATTGTGGGTACATGTATTGGTGTTAAAAACTTGTACGTGGAAATTTTGTCCTTTGACATACCTGTAATCTAAAACATTTTGGGAGATACCACAACAGGAACTTCTAAAAGAGTCATTGGCTGATGCACATTTCCTCATAATATTTTCAAAGTGTAAAAATCATTAACATTGACTACGATCTGGTCAAGGTGAATGATTTTTACACTTTAAAAGTATTGCACTGTTGAAAAGTAGTGCAGGAAGTGCCAGAAATAATAATGAAATGTTATCCTGTAAGTTTAATACTTGCATTTTTTACAAATTTTAGTTTTTCAGTTGGAAATAATTAAATGTATTTTTATAAAAATTAAATTAGTCTCTCATTCACATTTTTCCTCAATTTTTTACATGCATTGGTCTTTTTCATTTTCATTTGTTTTGTTTAGGATGAAAATTGAACCATATAATGTTAAACCACATGAGTAATTCATTTTTCTTTGATGACAGGATCGCAAGAGCCCAAACTCAATTGCCAAATTGACTGTAACAATTAAAAGTAACCACTCCACCTCTGTGCCAAATCCTCCAGAATTCAACAGTCCATTATACAAGACCAGCGTTACTTATACGGTATGTATCGATATTAATTATGATAGGGATAATGAGGGTAATTTATATCTTTTAATTGCATTGAAAACAAGATATTTAAAACAAGTGATAATTTTGAAATGAAACATTTTTAATCGATTTTTTAATAATGCAAGATGATTCAGAATTCATTAAGATTTGATTAATTATTTCATGATTGCCCAGAAAAGTTAAGCCTATCATATTCAACTACTAGTGGAGAATGATAGATACTTAGTTGAAACAAACATATTTATATCAAGATTATTGAAGTGGATTCACTGGAGGCGTTTGCTCAAAATATAAATACAAATATAAAATATGAGTAAATTCATTGTAGGTATTTGTAAATTATTTTAGTTGTGCAGAATTATCTAAAGATTGGATCAAGTGTTGATTGAATTTCGTATTTTAAGGTTATTCCAGGTATAAATAATTATGCTCTTGTTGCTGATATCTCACATTTCAAAGGCCAGTTGGAATTCACTATGGTTTTTGTAACTCTGTTGAATATTGTAGTTGCAAGGTGATTGTCCAAAAGGAGGCATCTGCAAAAGAATACAAGTAATGTTATGTATTTATATACATAATCTTGAATACAAGGTATCATTCATGATCATGATAAAAATATTAAGTAATGTAGAGTTAAGCATCACTTGTAAGAGCAAAGTATTGTGTAGTAAAATCTCCATATCGTTAGGAGTAATTTCCCAGAGTACTATTTTAAAGATTTATCCCTTAGATAAGTATAAATTTAGCCCTTAAAATAGAACACTCATAACTTCTAGAATTGTGTCAAAACTTTACTTTGAGAATGATCTCTCTACACTAACTAAATAAGTTACTTCCGTTACTCGTTTAATGAATTTTTTAGTTAATATTTTAATAATGCACATTAGAAGCATTATGTCACCAGTCATCGCTATGTTTCATGAGTAGCCATTAGTGCTTTAGTGTGCCATACCTTATTTGCTGAAAACCCCTGATTTTCATTAGGAAAGGTGTAAATGATCGCATTTTCATCATCTTATTAGTAATTATACCAATTGAGTTTTGGTTGCACAGTGGCTGATTAAGAATCTGAGTGTTTCCATTTTTTTCAAAATTATGTGTAACTCTCTATTAATTTAATTTAGATGAAACCTGGGGATGCCCTGCAAATGAGTTCTGCGGAAATCGGATTTAAAAATCATGACACTAGTAGCATTCATGTTAAATTTTCTGATGAAGGTAAGATGGGAATTTTTTACTTCAAATGTTAAGTTTTATGCTTGATTTTTATCTTCTCATACGTCCTAAGTTGGATGTCAGTCAGCATTCAAATCAACTCTACAAACATGTTCACTGTACAGTTACAATGATTTTCATTTTTCAATGTGATAAATTTGTCGGTGAATTGTCCCATCAAAAACAAGTAAATATTCAAACTAATATTATTGAAAGTGTGGGAAAACTCAAATTTGGTGAGCAATGGTTTGCAACAGTCTCTGTTGGGAAATGGTTGTTATTAAAAGTTCACAAACAACACTATTTACCTTAAAGAAGCATTTTAAGTTCATTGAATCATTTATTATGTTGTACTGAAGAAGTTCATTTATTTGATATTTTTATAAGCATAGTTTAATATATTGTTATTATTAATTTGAATTGAAAAATTCCTTCCTTCCCCAGAGACCAATCTTTCTCTGTCCTGCCACCTTCATAATGACCACTCTCCCAAAAGGTCAATCCATATTTGCCACAAGAACTAGTTGACAAGTGCTTTTAAGAAACTAATTGATATGTAGCACCTTGTTTGAACTTAAATCTTAATAGGAAAGCTTGTTACAATGCAAAAAGATAATTATAGAATTTTCCAAGTGTAAAAGTCTTAAAAATTATTTCTTCCAGTGTCTTCAGAATACTTTTCTGTCAAAATGCAAGGAAAAGGTGTTGAAATAACATTAGAAAAAGAAATTGAAGATCATGATGAACGATATGAACTGTTAATCATTCAAGTGAGTTGTGATCTTACCTACATAATTATTATATTTATTGAAGATGTGTATTATATTTGATTGTTGATTATACCATATTTGTATATTATTGGTGTTCCCCTGGTTATAGATGTATATTATCGGTGACTTTATAACACTTATGAATGCTATTCATATTGCATTGAAAATTGAGAGGAATCTTAATGCAAGTACCCTTTTGTTTTTTGCATCTGACATGGGATTTATATTCCATTGACATGCTAGTTCAAATGCCAATTGAATCTAAATTCATTTTCTGTTTATATCCCTGCATCAGGCATGGAAAATGGTTGCCTTGATTAAAAATTTTATTAATTTCAGTCAGTAGTAAGCAAGAGGGATTTAATATTTTGTTAAAAGTAGGTACTTAAAGAAATTCCCAAATATCTCGCAAATTTATACGATGTAACATATTTAGTTGCATCTCACATGCCATGCAAAATTCACACACACACACACTTAAACGTTTGATGCACATGCATCTATATCAATGAATAAATTGTTTAAAAAAACATAACTCACAAAACAGATAAATAACTCATCAAATAAATAAATAATTCACTAAATAAAACTAAAACTTCTCACTTTAATATTTCCGTGGTCCCAGCCACCTTCACCAGAATTCTAGAAGTAATTATTTATGATACTAAATAATGTGTATATAATTTTCTTTCTATAATCCTTGTGCATAATTTATTTTTTTTGATATGGACTGCATTATTGTATTTAACATTAATTTATCTGGGAAAAATTGTTTGCTAAATGAGTTCTTCTCTTTACGAGAGAGATCACGGAATGAATCATGGTTGTTGTATGAGGTTCCATTGTGAGGAATTTTACTGTATGCTGATTTTAATTTGATTGGCAGAACTCACCCAATTTTGTATGGTGTGCAAAAGCCAATCATAATCATGTTATTTCATCTATGCCATATGGTGCTCTAAAATTAAATCTATGATGTAGCTTTTCATTGTCTGCTGTGGCGAAACTCTCATCTTTATGTTGTAGTTGAACAAGTGGCTTCTTGCAATATGGAGGAATGCCACATCAAAAACTGTGGCATATATTCTCATTGAAGAGTTATAATAAGCATAATGGCATGTAACTCTGTACATATCTATTATGTCTCCATATTCAAATATGGTATTTGTGTGAAGTCGTAATCTTTGAAACTCACACACCACAGATTATTAGATTAGAAAATGCTGACGATGGTTTTGCTCCGAAAAATGTATTTACTGCACAGGAACTTGTAGCACCTTGTTAGGCATCTAAAAATATATAAAACTTAATATCATCTTTGCCTACACTAGGCAACATTGTTATGAAAATGTGGGAAACTAACAATAATATAATAGTATTTATAAAATATGTTATAAAAGATGTTTCATTTAGCACATGTATTTTGCACAATCATCTTCAACTTGACAAACTCAAAATACCCTTGACTTTGTGGCTATATGAAACTCCATCTTAAACTTCATTAATTTCTATTGAGATGATTATTTCTTTGAAAGTGATTGAACTTTTGTCTGCTGTTACGACTGTCAATAGTGTAACACTTATTAAATAGCTATAACTGAGAACTGGAAATGACTAATCATTCATATCCATGGCATTGGTTGACTTTTAAAAGTTTATTTGCTTTCAGGCTGACATTGAGAAAGGAAACAGATCAGGGTATACTGTTGTGTATGTTCAATTTCCTCCTTATGTCTGCCCTTCTACAAGCACTGCAGCAACTGTTTCTTGCCCTAAGGTATGAGTAATTTTTATTCCCACTCTATAAAACACTATTTATCACATACAAACTTTACATATGTGAACTCATTCCTTTTGAACTAAGGTGTTTTGTAGTAGTTCAGCAATAATTTTTTACATCCAGAGCTCTGTTATCAGAAACAAGTTTAGTCAATGTGTATAATTTAAATATACATAAAATTGCTTAAAAACACAATATGCAAAGATTGGTAGCATAGAAAATAAGTGGATATAAAGAGAATCAGTATTTTAAAGTTTAGAAATACTAGTACAGTCTATAATTTTTTGTCAAAAATGTTACACCTGTTGATTGGAAGATATAAGCGTTCTCTTGATAATGTAAATAATAGGGCCTTATGCTATAAAACCCTTGCAAGGACTATTGTCATGGACCTTAATGTCACAAGGACCTTAATGTCATGAAAGAGCTTGTTTGTTCCAATGGCCTCTATATTTGTGCTGGCAGGAACAATGATAACTGCTCATGGTAGGGTCATCTATGCTTGATAGGTCAAAAATTAGGAGCCAGAAGAAAGGTAGTCCTTGCAGCCTCTGTTCCTCAGTGAGACAGCTACAAAGGGGTCTGACCCTAGCAGGGTGACCATTGAGTGATGGTAACTTGTTAAAAAAACTATTAAAAAGGCAACAACCCACCTCAATTATTATTTTCAGGGACCTTTATGATGGACAGTATAGAGAATTCAGTCCTGGCAACTAAGGGATGTGACCACATTAGCCTTGTATCGTTCCCAGCAGCGAGAGAGGCAAGGCTTCCGCAGTTATCATCTCATTAAAACCTTGTGCAGGAGACTGATAACAGCAGGACAGAAAACGCAGAAGAAGAAGACAGAATTAATTAGAATCTTGGAATGTTAGGACAATGTTGAGAACAGGATAATTAAAGAAAACAAAGCAAGAGCTGGAAAGAGAAAATAAAGATATTTTATGTCTATGTTAGGTGAGATGGAAGGATAGCGGGGATTACTGGAGTGATAGTTATGGAAAAATATACAGCGGTGGGAAAGAGAGCCAACAAGGCGTTGTCATAATATTGAATAGAAAGATAGGAAAAAGCATGGTCAACATAGAACAAGCAACAGATAGAATATTACTTGCAGAGATAAAAGTAGAGTGGATAAACTTAGTCATCGTTCAAAGTAGAAAGGTAGGCAAAGGAAGATCTGGTGATAAGGTGGGGACTATGCTTTAGGTGTGAGGAATGTCCGCGTGGAGAAAGCAACTGAATTCTGCAATACACGGGGATTAGCCATCACCAACATTTGGTTTAGACGCCACAAAAGGTGTAAGTATACATGGTAAAAGCCAAGAGACTTAAAAAGGTATTAGCTAGATTATATTATGTTTAGGCACAGATTTAGGAACCATGTGATCAATTCACACAATTTCTGGGGAGCTAAGGCGGACTCTGATTATAATTTACCTATGATCTAAAGTAAAGCATCTGTTTCAAAAAGATAAGGCACGGTTTGTGGTGTAGGAAATGGAATGTAGAAGGATTAACTGGATAGACAAGGAACATGTATCAGCTGGCTCTCAGAGCAAATCATGAATCTGGGAAAAGAGCTGAGTACTATTGAGAAAAATTAAAAATATATCTAAAAAGGTATATCGAAAGCCAGCATCGAAATTATAGGAACTGTTGATGGGAAAAGGATCAGGAAACCATGGACCAAGGATGAGATGATTAGACAAATAATTGAGAGAAGGCAATGGAAGAATGTAAACACAGAGTTAGGCAGAAGGATGCATAAACAGTTCAATAATAAATTGAGACGGTAACAAATAAAGCAAAACAAGCATAGTGGAAGATACAATGAGAGAATATCAGAAGTTTACAGAGGAAGGATGAAATTGGTGCCTTATGCAAGAAGGTAAAAATACAATCAGGAAGTAAAAAGGGACTTGTTACTTAGCTGCCTAATTTCTAAGAAAAGACTCCTGTTGCATTTTGATTGTTTTGAAATTCAAAATTGGTCCCTCTCTGAAATCTGAGTTCCTCTTAAAATGTTTCTCCCTACCTTCTTGTGCCCACTAACCTGTCGTGTTAGTGAAATCTGTCTGTGGTGCAATAAATATCATTAGCTTTGATCATGGAAGAGGGAGTATTAGTTTAAAAGCTAGGGAGGATAATCTGTCATGTTCCTTGAAGAGCAATTGAGAATAGTTGTAAGTAGCCAACAAATGGGAAGACTTTGGATAATAAACACTCCATTCATTTATTTTCAGGTAACATGCCCGACTCATCCACCAACAGCTCCTATGCTCCCTACTACAACAGCAACTACAATGACTGATCCATGCAGTCAATGCCCAACTAAAGCAGAATGTAACTGCCCAACGACTGCAGAGGTTAGTTTTCAATAAATAACTGTGCCGAAAACTTACTTTTTACCAGAAAGTATTAAAATTCTATTATCCCAACTGTTCATGGAATGTTCTTTTTCTCTAATAAATTTCATAGGTCATGGAAGCATTATGGATTCAATAGACCATGTCCATATATACAGAGGAATGTTGGAAAATAATTACCATGGAACCTTGATTAACGAGTACCTCGCATAGCCAGTAACTCAGATTACAAGCAAAACTATTGGCCCCAAAATGACTTGCTTAACAAATGGCTTTTCACATAACGAGTGATGAGGAGAGAGATACTCCTGGAGACATGCAAACTGCTACTTTATTGAGATATATAATACTTAAGATAAAGACTAACAGAATAAGTGCTGCATGAGCTGAAACATTATTTATGCATAGTTTCATCCACTCTTGGCCTTGGAATTCATGATTATAGATTTTTATAGTGAAACCTAGTAAAACAAGCAAAATTGGTTTCATGCTCACTGTAGTAAAGCCATATATTAATTAGGTGAAACAACTTACCCACATATTCTAATGTAAAATAAAATAATGCATTTAACGCTGAAAACAATGAATTATTAAAAAGGTGTATTCAAAGAAAATTATGTAAACATAAGTTAGAATTGTGGATCATTTTCATATCTTTTCTGATTATGAATGAGTCATTTCATCTTTATTCTACTGCAAAATGAATGGATCTGGAATACAAACTCGATTTGTAAAATAATAAACAAAATAATTAGTTTATAATTTATGATACTTTTCTAATACCTTTCTTGCCAGAATATTTTCAGAGACATTTTCTTTTTACAGCTTCAAATTTTATGAAAATATAGCTCAGCCTTATTTTTATATAAATTTTTAGAGCACATGGTCACAGCTTTATTAGCCCTGGTAAAAATAATGAAGAATGTCCAATAAATTACTTATTTTGATCTTTTATTTTCCAAATCAAGTTTGCATTCCTAGTTTCCCCATCTCGTGATAGAAGGAATCATTAGTGTTTTCCGTGGCCCTCAATGTTGTACAAGCAAGTTTCTATGAATAAAACTTGAAAATGATTTATTTTTTGCCACTGAATCCATTGTCATATTTAATATTACATGAGATAATTTGTTCAACTCTTGAGACAGTTCCAACAATGACTTATGATTATTGTACCATTTTCCACTCATTTAAAAATTAACCACAAATTTTTACAAAATGATGGTAAATATCCAAAATGTGTAACAATTTATTTTGGCAAAGCATTGTTTTGCAAAATATTTATTTTGGACAATTTTAGGTGCCTTCCACCCCAAGAACAACTGAGGGACATCACACAAACATCACTTCACCGCCATCAGGTCAGCCTGGGAGTTCACTTGCAACACAGCATCCTGTGGTCACAACTAGTAGCGGAGTGGATAAGTCAAGTGTTTCCCATGGAACTACAATGCATGCTAGTTCATGGTTTTCAAAAACAACTCAAGACACCAGCAGCACAACTATTTGCAACTGCCCAATTTGCCCCCAGGTCAGAGAACCAAAGGAATGTGTGGTGACAATAAATTTCCTAATTCCTTTCTTATCAGAATATTCTCTAGAGACATTTTCTTTTGACAGCTCCAAACTTTATGAAAATATAGCTCAGCATTATTTTTATATAAATTTTTAGAGCACATAGTCACAGCTTTAGTAGCCCTGGTAAAAAATAATGAAGAATGTCCAATAAATTACTTATTTTGATCTTTTATTTTCCAAATCAAGTTTGCATTCCTATTTTCCCCATCCCGTGATAGAAGGAAACATTAATGTTTTCCATGGTCCTAAATATTGTGCAAGCAAGTTTCTATGAATAAAACTTGTATATGATTTATTTTTTGTCACCGAATCCATTGTCATATTTTATATTATATGAGATATTTACAACATTGACGTGGTGGAAGGACTTGCACGCTCAGATGACCCCTAGAGCTGTGCTAATGGGAGTAATAATAATTCCTCCTGGTAGGGTCACCCATGCCATATAAATCGAAGGTTAGGAGCCAGAGGAAAGGTAGTCCATGCAGCCTCTGTTCCTCATTGAGGTGGCTGCAATGGCGTCTGACCCCAGTGGGGTGGCCAGTAAGTGATGGTATCACATTAAAAACACTATTGAGGAAGGCAACGGGAAACCATCTCAATTATCATTCCCAAGATTTTAATGATGGACAATACTGAGATACGTGGGAGGCAAGGCTTCCGCGGTTGTCATCCCACGAAACCCTTGCAGGGGAAAACCGACAGCAGCAGGACAGAAGACGCAGGTGAAGAAGACTAAATCAGTTAAAATATGAAGGTGGAATGTCAGGACAATGATGAGGACAGGGAAATTGGAGAATGTTAAGCAAGAGATGGAAAGGGGAAATATAGATATTTAAGCTCTATGCGAGGTGAGATGGAAGGATGGCGGGGATTACTGGAGTGATAGTTATGGAAAAATATACAGCGGTGGGAAAGAGAGCCAACAAGGCGTTGTCATAATATTGAATAGAAAGATAGGAAAAAGCATGGTCAACATAGAACAAGCAACAGATAGAATATTACTTGCAGAGATAAAAGTAGAGTGGATAAACTTAGTCATCGTTCAAAGTAGAAAGGTAGGCAAAGGAAGATCTGGTGATAAGGTGGGGACTATGCTTTAGGTGTGAGGAATGTCCGCGTGGAGAAAGCAACTGAATTCTGCAATACACGGGGATTAGCCATCACCAACATTTGGTTTAGACGCCACAAAAGGTGTAAGTATACATGGTAAAAGCCAAGAGACTTAAAAAGGTATTAGCTAGATTATATTATGTTTAGGCACAGATTTAGGAACCATGTGATCAATTCACACAATTTCTGGGGAGCTAAGGCGGACTCTGATTATAATTTACCTATGATCTAAAGTAAAGCATCTGTTTCAAAAAGATAAGGCACGGTTTTTGGTGTAGGAAATGGAATGTAGAAGGATTAACTGGATAGACAAGGAACATGTATCAGCTGGCTCTCAGAGCAAATCATGAATCTGGGAAAAGAGCTGAGTACTATTGAGAAAAATTAAAAATATATCTAAAAAGGTATATCGAAAGCCAGCATCGAAATTATAGGAACTGTTGATGGGAAAAGGATCAGGAAACCATGGACCAAGGATGAGATGATTAGACAAATAATTGAGAGAAGGCAATGGAAGAATGTAAACACAGAGTTAGGCAGAAGGATGCATAAACAGTTCAATAATAAATTGAGATGGTAACAAATAAAGCAAAACAAGCATAGTGGAAGATACAATGAGAGAATATCAGAAGTTTACAGAGGAAGGATGAAATTGGTGCCTTATGCAAGAAGGTAAAAATACAATCAGGAAGTAAAAAGGGACTTGTTACTTAGCTGCCTAATTTCTAAGAAAAGACTCCTGTTGCATTTGGATTGTTTTGAAATTCAAAATATGTATGAGAGATAGTAAAGAAAGTTTGCAATTTTAAAACAGATACATAAAAATGAACTCAATATCTAGGACAAATTTTCATAAATTAGGTAAATCCGAGAGATACACAACTGAAAATTTAACGTCATACATGGTAAATTGGTCCCTCTCTGAAATCTGAGTTCCTCTTAAAATGTTTCTCCCTACCTTCTTGTGCCCACTAACCTGTCGTGTTAGTGAAATCTGTCTGTGGTGCAATAAATATCATTAGCTTTGATCATGGAAGAGGGAGTATTAGTTTAAAAGCTAGGGAGGATAATCTGTCATGTTCCTTGAAGAGCAATTGAGAATAGTTGTAAGTAGCCAACAAATGGGAAGACTTTAGATAATAAACACTCCATTCATTTATTTTCAGGTAACATGCCCGACTCATCCACCAACAGCTCCTATGCTCCCTACTACAACAGCAACTACAATGACTGATCCATGCAGTCAATGCCCAACTAAAGCAGAATGTAATTGCCCAACGACTGCAGAGGTTAGTTTTCAATAAATAACTGTGCCGAAAACTTACTTTTTACCAGAAAGTATTAAAATTCTATTATCCCAACTGTTCATGGAATGTTCTTTTTCTCTAATAAATTTCATAGGTCATGGAAGCATTATGGATTCAATAGACCATGTCCATATATACAGAGGAATGTTGGAAAATAATTACCATGGAACCTTGATTAACGAGTACCTCGCATAGCCAGTAATTCAGATTACAAGCAAAACTATTGGCCCCAAAATGACTTGCTTAACAAATGGCTTTTCACATAACGAGTGATGAGGAGAGAGATACTCCTGGAGACATGCAAACTGCTACTTTATTGAGATATATAATACTTAAGATAAAGACTAACAGAATAAGTGCTGCATAGAAACTGAAGTAGCAGGTATGCCATCATTCTAGGAATTCTTCTTTCCTCACCACTCAGCACAAGAAAAGTTGCTTGTAAAGCGAGTGGGTTTTTAGGAAACCATTTTTGTCAATTATGCATATGACTCGCTATGTGGTTTATTTGTTAAGCTAGGTCCTACTGTATTAATTTACTCATTAGTTATATTTGGTGATCAAATATCTTTATGTTACAAATTTATCTCTACCCATCACAAACCAGTCCCCAAATAACAGTGAATAGCAGAGATGTAGAGTTTATTTCAAACACAAAATTTCCTAGCATTTGTTTTCACTCATATTTGATATGGGAGACCCATATCAACTGCCAGTTAGGATAGGTATGTGTCCTCTGGAAACTTTTGATCTAAAAGGTTCACCAAGGTGGAAGCCATGGAAAACTATTGCCTCACACCATACACATGAAGAATTGCTATAATAAGGCGTAGGCTATACAAGCTTTTAATTTATTTAATGAAAATGCTGAGTTCATTGCACACAATTACATAAAAATATGCCTCCAGTAAGGTTTCCAGGAAACAGAATACGCAATATATCATAAATAGGTAACTATTTTTTTGATATTGTTTTTCTTTTACAAATGAGTTTAAAAACCTGATAGCTTCATTGATGGATAGAAGAAAGACAAATATAGTCCATGAGCTGAAACATTATTTATGCATAGTTTCATCCACTCTTGGCCTTGGAATTCATGATTATAGATTTTTATAGTGAAACCTAGTAAAACAAGCAAAATTGGTTTCATGCTCACTGTAGTAAAGCCATATATTAATTAGGTGAAACAACTTACCCACATATTCTAATGTAAAATAAAATAATGCATTTAACGCTGAAAACAATGAATTATTAAAAAGGTGTATTCAAAGAAAATTATGTAAACATAAGTTAGAATTGTGGATCATTTTCATATCTTTTCTGATTATGAATGAGTCATTTCATCTTTATTCTACTGCAAAATGAATGGATCTGGAATACAAACTCGATTTGTAAAATAATAAACAAAATAATTAGTTTATGATTTATGATACTTTTCTAATACCTTTCTTGCCAGAATATTTTCTAGAGACATTTTCTTTTTACAGCTTCAAATTTTATGAAAATATAGCTCAGCCTTATTTTTATATAAATTTTTAGAGCACATAGTCACAGCTTTATTAGCCCTGGTAAAAATAATGAAGAATGTCCAATAAATTACTTATTTTGATCTTTTATTTTCCAAATCAAGTTTGCATTCCTAGTTTCCCCATCTCGTGATAGAAGGAATCATTAGTGTTTTCCGTGGCCCTCAATGTTGTACAAGCAAGTTTCTATGAATAAAACTTGAAAATGATTTATTTTTTGCCACTGAATCCATTGTCATATTTAATATTACATGAGATAATTTGTTCAACTCTTGAGACAGTTCCAACAATGACTTATGATTATTGTACCATTTTCCACTCATTTAAAAATTAACCACAAATTTTTACAAAATGATGGTAAATATCCAAAATGTGTAACAATTTATTTTGGCAAAGCATTGTTTTGCAAAATATTTATTTTGGACAATTTTAGGTGCCTTCCACCCCAAGAACAACTGAGGGACATCACACAAACATCACTTCACCGCCATCAGGTCAGCCTGGGAGTTCACTTGCAACACAGCATCCTGTGGTCACAACTAGTAGCGGAGTGGATAAGTCAAGTGTTTCCCATGGAACTACAATGCATGCTAGTTCATGGTTTTCAAAAACAACTCAAGACACCAGCAGCACAACTATTTGCAACTGCCCAATTTGCCCCCAGGTCAGAGAACCAAAGGAATGTGTGGTGACAATAAATTTCCTAATTCCTTTCTTATCAGAATATTCTCTAGAGACATTTTCTTTTGACAGCTTCAAATTTTATGAAAATATAGCTCAGCATTATTTTTATATAAATTTTTAGAGCACATAGTCACAGCTTTAGTAGCCCTGGTAAAAAATAATGAAGAATGTCCAATAAATTACTTATTTTGATCTTTTATTTTCCAAATCAAGTTTGCAGAGAAAGATAGCTTAGGTCCAAGCATACTCGATGAGGAGATGGAAAGGGCATTAAGGGAGATGAAGCTAAATAAGGCCATTGGGGTGGATAACATTCCTGCGGAACTACTGAAATTTTTAGGCAAATGTTGGAGGAAGAGGCTATATGGGCTGATTTGTAGTATCTAAGAGGAAGGAATATAGCCAAAAGACTTTGTGAGATCAGTTTTAATTCCAAAAAAGGTAAAGGCTCCATCATCTAAGGACTACAGGACAATAAATTTTTTGTCCCATGCAGCTAAAGTTGTTCTTAGGATCATAAATAAAAGAATAGAGAATAGGGCAAATGATTACTTAGAGGATGACCAGTTTGGGTTTAGGAATGAGAGAGGTACATGTGATGTCATTGCAGTTATGAGATTATTAATCGAGAGGAATATAGAATACAACTAGGAGGTATTTACCTGTTTCGTAGATTTTGAAAAAGCATTTGATAGAGTGAATTGGGAAAAACTAATGAGTATATTGAAGAAAATAGGAATAGATTGGAGGGAAAGGGGGCTAATCCGCAATCTGTACATGTGTCAGACCGCTCATGTATGAGTGGGGAACGGGGAGTCCGGATGGGCAGTGTTAGGAAGAGGTGTAAGGCAGGGTTGCCCATTATCACTGTTGCTGTTCAACCCATATGTGGAGGAAATGATTGAAGAGGCATGGGAAGAACTGGAGGTAGGAATGAAAGTCAGTTGGGAATTCATAAAATCAGTTAGGTTTGCTGATGACCAAGCTTTAGTTTGCCAGTCAGCCAAAGGGTAGCAAGCATTGCTGAGTGATTTGGAAATACAGTGCGACAGGTATGGGATGAGAATCAATATTAATAAAACAAAGGTTATGCGACTTTCTAGAAAGAAAAAGGCCAAGCTTAACATCAGAATAGGGGGGCAAAAACTAGAGCAGGTAGAACAGTTTACGTATCTCGGTGGTGTTTGGGACCAACACGGTCAAAGTAGTAGGGACGTAAGGAGAAGAATTGCGCCAGGTAAAGAAGCTTTCACAAGGAGGAGGGAGTTGATGAGAGGGACATTGAGTGAGGATATTAAGAAAAGACTCGTAAAAACTTTGATATGGAGTGTAGCTATCTACGGTGCGGAAACTTGGTCATTGAAGCAGGAGGATAGACGTAGACTGGAGGCTTTTGAAATGTGGGCGTGGAGAAGAATGGAGAAGGTGAAATGGACCGCGAAGAAAACAAATGGAGAAGTACTTTCTATGGTGGGCAAAGAGAGGGGCTTGTTCGGAGAAGTCATATAGAGGCAGGAAAAGCGGATAAAGAGTGCATTGACCGGCAGTGGAATGTTGAAGACTGTAATTGAGGGGAGAATGTTAGGCAAGCCAGGAAAGGGAGGGAACAGGATAGGGATGTTGGACGGGATGAAGGGAGGAAGAAAGTACTTAGACATGAAGGGGGACCTAATATAAGACCTGAAGAGGGACCTGATAAAGTAGGATGCTGGATTTTGTGTTTTGTTAGGATTCGCAAAATATTTATTTAGTACCTGTGTCTATCAAAAAACGTACCTTAACAGGTAGGTTACCTAATAATAAATAGATAATAATGAGATAATTTGTTCAACTCTTGAGATATATCCAAGATTGACTCATGCTTATTCTATCATTTTCCACTCATTTAAAAATTAACCACAAATTTTCATAAAATGATGGTAAATATTCAAACATGTGCAGCAATTTATTATGGTAAAGCATTCTTTTGCAAAATATTTTATTTTGAACAATTATGGAACATCACACAAAGAACACTTCACCGACATCAGGTCAGCCTGGGAGTTCACTTGTAACACAACATCCTGTGTTCACAACTAGTAGCTCAGTAGATAATTCTTATTGTTTCAAGTGGAACTACAACATATACTAGTACATGGTTTTCAAAAGCAACTCAATACGCCAGCAGCACATCTATTTGCAACTGCCCAATTTGCCCCCAGGTCAGAGCACAAAAGGAATGTGTGGTTACAATAAATTTTACACAGTCTAATGTGAAGGTGATATTGAAATTGTCTTAAAAAATGAAGCAAACAAATAAGATCTGGGTGGGAAGCCTGTATGCTAGCAACCAAACAAATCTTATCCCCTTGTTCATTCTTTTACATGCTGATTTGGAATCATCCCTTTCATACTAGGTTAGGATTTCCTTATTGTATTTACTCTGGTCTAGGTGCATTATACTCCTCCCTCCTGACATGTATTCATAGCACATTTGGGGCAACTTTAAGCTCTATTATCTAAAGCATGTTTTTTAAATCTAATGCTAGTCTTTCATTCCCTTTCTCTAACATTATATATCGCAAACCACAAAAAGTTCATGAGGGTGAAGTTCCATTGTATACCCTTACTCATGCAATGCTTTATCTATTTTAGCTTTCCATGCTTGTGAAGATTGCTTTAATTCATTTGAAGATCTTTGAAATTAATCAATTTTCCTTCATTCACTATTTCAATGCATCCTCAAGATTGACACATGTGTACATTATCCTTCATATCTCCTTTAAGAAAAGCTGTTGTGACATCCCAACAATAAATTTCCCACTTGTTAATTATCCACTCCATACTTATGAGTGAATCTGGAACAATTTTTCTGGATTTACATGGTACACTTTTATCTTTTGAGTGTTTATGTTTAAATATGCATTAGCATGCTAGCACTTGCTGATCTATTAACTATAATATATCCCAGCTCATAAGATACACCCTGATTTTTCAGATGAGAATTTATAAAAAAAATATGTAATTGGAACAGCAGAAAAGATCAACTTATTTGTATGTTGACATTTGGGTGGAAAAAAATTGAATTAATTGTATTAAAAATGTAGTGGCTATACATAAATCAAAGTGTTTTCAGTAAAGAATCCTGGGAATTCATCATCACTGGGTCTTTATTCCTTTAAGGTGTTTGTTTCCATGTTCTGAAGCATAATTAGGGAATTTAAGTTTAAATGCAATATTGTATGATAATCTTCTATCTTTAAATCCCTAGTATTTATTATCATTTTAACTTGTTATGCAACTCTTAGTTTCTATTATTACTTTGATATTATTGAAATTTGTATTAAAAGCAACCATTTTTATGTCTTAATGAAGCTCTAATACTAGTTAATGTTGAATACCCTGTGGCTCCAAGTTTATTGGGAGATAATTCATACATATATGTGTTAGCAGAGGGGTGACATCCATGTTAGCCCAATGCATTATATGAAAAGCTTAAATGTAACAAAATTCACTTTTTAAATTTTAAATTCTCTTTTCTATTTTATTTATTTAGAGCAAAATTTATTTTTATCTAATGGCAAAATTTGAGGAAATTGATACTTCATTGAGATGCACGAACTGCAAAGGTTTTCATCTGAGATGATTTACTGGGATAAGTTACAATAGTTTTAAATATAACTGTAATGTTCTGATAACTCTCAAATAAGTAAGTATTCTGATATGTTAGGGTGGAAATCATCTAGTACTAATACCAACGGTGGGTGAAATGTGCATATCATTCATGACTCTTATTTAGAAATGTGAGAGGGATGCTGTCAAACCTCACATCATACTCATTGCTATACTCCTTTTCCCCCTCACACTTTACATTCTGCTGAGAGCACAAGGAGAGCATGGAAATAATAACACTGATAGTGGCCTTCAGTCAACCAATTGCCTCATTCTTTTGGTTATAAAATGCTTCTTTTACATTTTAGTTTTATTTTCCATGTTATTGTGGCTGACTTTATTTCTGGTGACTTGAACGTGATGTGATCAGTGTAATTTCACTACAAGCATCTCAGACTCAACCCCAATGACAGAACCTTCAACTCCAGGAGCAAATTGCACACCCTGCCCAGAGGTAAAAGAAATTTAAATCTTATTTTTTGCTATCATAATTATTTGAGGCAATGCTTCTTTGAATCAGATAGCAATATTATTTTACTTATTTGAGATACATGTACTGCAATGGTTTGTTTTCATTTGAGATGAAATATTGCGGAAATAATCTGTGCTCATCTCAAATACTGTGGAACCTCACTTAAAAAGTACCTTGCATATCCAGTAATTTGCATGCTGAGTAAAAATATTGTAAAAAGAACTCACTCACTAAACTAGCGGCATTTCTCATGACAAGGTTGGAGAATGTCTGGATAGTGCACCTACTGCATCAGTCTGTGTTTAGTACAAGTTCTGTGGGAATCTAAGTGTTGCTTGTGGTTATGCATTTTCTAAACCAGTGTCAGATATATTAGTAGTGAGTTTATAACTGCAAATTCAAGAGCTCTTGCAAATTTGTCCTCAAAGGAAAAGCCACAAGCACACAGCCATAAGAGAATAAAAAGAGCTGTAGAAATGAAAAGTAAAATCATTGAAAAGTAAGAACATGGTGTGAGTGAGGCAGATCTAGCATGCATATGTACTATTTTTAAGAACAAGGACAACGTAAGGAGATAAATGGTTCAAAGGGTGTGACAAGAACATCTGTGCAACAATTATGTAATTTCCATAGTGTTGAAAGATTGCTTCTCATATGGATAAATGAAAAGCAATTGCATTGTGATACTTTCGATAAAAAATTTATTTGTGAGAAGGACAAACTGATTATCATCAACCTCGTTAAGAAGATGCCTGTATTATCAATGGCTGGAGAAGAATTATTTAAGGGAAGCTATGGATGATTCGAGAATTTTAAAGAAGAACCAGCATCCGCAATGCTATGAAGCATGGTTTGAGAACAAGTTCTGGAAAAACAGACAGTAGAGTACTTAATCGGTGACTTCAAGGAGCTCATATATTCTGAGGGTTACCTTCAACAACAGGTTTTTTTATTGCGACTAAACAGATCTCTTCTGACAAAAAATGCTGGAGTGAACTTGTATAGCAGAAGAGGGAAATGCATTGGCTGCCCATAAACCAACGAAAAACTGTCCATGCTGATGTTTGGTGTCAATGTAAGCAGGGATTTGATAAATAAACCCCTACCCATTTACAATTCAGAACTCCATGAGCCTTCAAGAAGTGCAATCAAAAGAGTAGATAAAATGTGATGTGAAGGTCATGGGAAGCCTATAAAACTGTTGCATAATATATTGAGAATCATCACTCTAATAAGGCTGAGGTTATGCACACTATAAATTTATTTGATGATAGTGCTGTCACATTTTCATAAAATTTTAAACCATCAGCAAAAGCAAATGCCTCTAGATAGCTTTCAGATAAAAAAGACTTGGGAAAATATGATAACTATTGAACTCCTTATTTCAATTATTTTTTCTACAAATAGATTGAGTTTGTATTCCTAGTTGGTTCATTCTGAAGTTGAAGAAAGGATGAATGTGACTCAATATCCTAAACAATGTATATATTTCTTTGAATAAATCTTATATATGATTTGTTTTCAGCATGGAATGCATTATCATATATTACATTAAATACATAGAAAAAATTGCTTTACTTAATGGGTGTTTTGCCTTATGAGAATGATTCCGAAACAAATTATGCTCATTGCAGCAGGTTCCACTGTATTAAATTGCTGTTAGAAGGCTTTATTTCCAGATATCTAAGGTTTTCCTAGCCAACCAGCTGAGAGCCATATGAAACAAAATAGAAGTGTATGCGGAGTCATGAAATGTTAAGAGAGTAAATATGTAGTTTAATTTGAATATGTGAATAAGTTTGAAGTTGAAATGAACCTTGTGAATTGCAGATGAGCCGGCTCAAGTGGTGGTTGATTAAATGTTAAACCTTTACTGTATGGAGACTTAGCACTCTATTTCACAAGCTGTAAATTGATAAAATTCAGGCTCTCTGTTTTATACCTAGGATTGGTAATTTTGTTATGAAAATATTCTAAGGCCCATTGTTAACATACATAAATGTGAGCCTTCATGGAAGCATTGTAAATCATGTGATGATTCCATTTTGATTTGAAGCTTATTAATGATACAGAGGCTGTCAAGAAAGTAAGCTACGTTTCAACCAAGTGTGGCGGTGGCTAAGGCTAGAGTCACCATCTTGGTGTCTTAATGTCCCTACACTTAGTATGCATGCTGCTGTGCTGGTGTGCAGACTGTGGTTCTTTTACTGCGCTCACTGCAAACTTAAATTGTACATTGCAATAGAAAATCCCATGAGTTGTTTAGTGTGATCTGTGTCGAACCAATGTTCATGACGAGGACTGCAGTGGTCAGCCTAGCCTTGTGACAGATGAACTGATGGATGGCCAGTTCTTGGGCATCATGGACATTGATCCATTCACTCTTAAACTAACAACACCACTGTTGCTGAGCACTATCACTCATCACTTAGTCAGTGTGCAACATAAATTTCCTGATGAATGTCAACAGCTTTGTAGTATATTGCCAGTAAAAACCTTATCACTAATCAGATTTTACATCGGGTGAGATATCCAATTGTATTTTTTCCTTCGAATCACTACTGTAAACAAACGACAATCTTTCCAAACACAGCAGCTTGAGGCATACTGCCCCAGTGCATGAGTTAATATTTGGCACCCCCGCTACTTCACTTGCTACATGGAAATATAGGTTACTTTCTGGACAGCCCTCATAATTTGAAGCCCATGCATCAAAGGGATTTATATTCAAATAATATTTAACAATTAACAGTTTTAGAAAATAAATTGTAAGTTGCAAATAAATGACATGTAAAAATAAAGTTTTTAGATTGATTGTCAGTGCATTGAGATACTTTTGGACTTTTTCTAGTGTCCTGGAATGTCAACTACTCTGCCAATGAATGCCAACCTCACTTTCCCAGTGCCATATTACCAAAAGCAAATCAAAGCTGGCGACATAGGACTTATATCTCGTATATTGGTTTACTGCAGTCCCTCATATTTATCTGATCTTATTGATTATAAACTTGATCTCCCTGATGGTATGTAGTGCTAATGAATTATTATTGTATAGCAATAAATTGTTTTAATAATGAAAATTGAAATCTTACTCCTTCAACTCTTAAACTAGCTGATACTCCAAAGCATCATTAAAAACTAAAATAAATGCCTCTCACTGAATGGTTGCTTGTATGTGTGTGTTCACTTTAGAATACCAATTTTTGCACGACTTTGGCTGCAGCATGGTGTAAGAGTAAATCAAAGTAAAATTGCATTCTTTTCAAAAGATAATTTGAAGCTTATTTGAATGACAGTAAACTCAAACATCTGTAAGCAGATTATATTTCAAATTATTCAAGCTACTCTCTTCCCAGCATATAACTGACTTGACCTTGTTTGACCACCAGCCCTTATATTTACTCTATGAATACCACTTTTCCTTTGTTTTCCCATGCTATTTACAGAACTGCCCCAGCATACAATAGACATCAGTCCATTTACCACCACAATGTCACAGCTTGTGCTTCATAATACAATCATCAACATTGTTTATTGATTCAAGGATTGATTCATAAAAGTTCTCCAAACAATTCTGTTCCTTGCCAATCTCTTGATTCTTTCACAGCTCCTAACACCAACATTTTCCATTACCTGCTCCTTATAGTTAACTCTTGGTCTTCCTCTGCAATATCTACCCCCCAAATTTTCTTTGAATATGTTCTTCAGTCATCTATCATGCATCAGGAATTGTCCAATTTATATACCTCTTCTTCTTGTGAGTCCTCTTTAGGTTACTATCTTCATGTTTCCTTTTGAGTACTTCTTCATTTGTGAAACTGTTCATCTGTTTTATTTTAACCATTCTTTGATTATACCATATTTTCCATAGCATCCAACCTACTTATGCCTCTGCAATGCTGACTTATCATTCATATCTCACACCCATATAAAAGTAGACAAAATATAAAGTTTAAATGTATCACTTTCTTTTGTCTTATGTCACAATTTAACTGTATAAAAAAATAAAATATTCCACACAGCTCTTGGCTCTTGAGATATCATAGGCCTTTTTGCTTTTGAGGCCTCTGAGGTTTTAGTGCCTAAATTAAAATTATTTTGTTTTGGCAATAATGTGGACAGACCTACTTATAGACATTGCCCACCAACTATCAGTATTTATAGCATTGAGATGTTTATGATCAGATAGCTTTTTACAGTTGAGATAAAGGAGGATCATTATCTAAGAATATGGTTTCTGGATTCTAAAACCTAACAAAGCATGAACTTGGGCATTCCCTTATGTCCTTAGATACATTAGTTACAAGCCCTACCTAATCTTAAATCCATCTACTGTAACTAGCAATTAATCATTACCAGTGATTTAATTCAGGTGTTTTCTCATGATACCAAGTGACCCCTTACACATTTTATGCCCCTTCCCCATTGATCATTACGTAGATGACCCAAATACAAGTAAAGCCATTGAAACTATTTTCCAAAACATCAAATATTGCTTATGGATTTTTTCAATGATAAACTTTCCAGCCAATAACCTATCCACTTTAATTAATACTGTAACCTTTAATATGTAATCAAATCTTGACATTAAAAACATCTAAAAATATGAGGGCTTTTGTGTTGCAGTATTTGACTAAGGCCAGTTCCTGAATAACATGCCAGCCATGTCCTTATAGGTACATCAGCAAAGCAGACATATTTTAATTGTATTTCAATACCCTCCGGCTGCCGCAAATGTAAGTTAGGGGGGATCGGGATGGTGCAGTGGCTAATGTACAGGCTTCCCATGGAGAGGGCCTGGGTTCGAATCCCAGAGGCAGCAGATATTTTTCAGTGATATCTCGATCCCTACTTGAGGTGCTTTGTGGAGAGTACTTTGAGTGAGTACGATGTCTATCAGATAGGGTGTTAAACTCCCGACCCCTTCTTGCCTTTTGACATGAGTAGACGAATGCCAATGCTGGATTTCTCTCCACCCTTCCTTTCCCATCCATCCCCAAAGGCACTTATGACCTTAGTTGTCGGTCACCTCCCCTAAAACTTCTACTATGTGAGTTGGCACGCCATTGTTTTGCCTTGAACCCTAGCCCAGGGTCTCCATAATGAATCATCTCAACTACTTCATAGCCTTTATGGCATAACTTGCTGCCCAATAAGAATAAAGCCCTTTTCTGAACTATTTCCCTCATTTCCAGGAGTGTCTTGTTGCCATCATCATCACAGGTTATTAATCAGGAGAAATTTGTAATATCTCTCCAAACTATACTGTTATCCTACCAATATTTTCATGTCTTCACAGTTATTTGGACTAACATCTCCCACAACCTGCTTTTTGTTATTGATCCTGGGCTTTCCCCTGTTATCTTTCCTTTCTATGCTTCCATTGTCAGAGTCTTCAGGAAAATAACATTCTTCTGGTTCAGTTCAAAAATCAAAGTCTCCTTCACTGATTTCTGCCTTCACTCACTCTAAAACAATTCTTCAATTGTTATATGGTCCATTTCTTTAATTGTTATTTGGTCCATTTTATTTCATTCGTATTCTGTAGAACCACATTTCCATTGCTCATAATTTTATTTTTTTGTTTCTTTAATCGTTCATATCTCAAAGCTCTACGAAAGTAAGTTCCATGCAATTCAATTTGAGGAATGATAATGAGTAAATTTGACATCCTTTTCTTTGATTCACCTTCTTTTTGTTCTCACCACATGTAGTTTAGATTATGTATCAATCTTCTTTCAATGTAATTCATTCCAATTTCTTGAAAGATATAATCATATTCTGGTTGCTGGTATGTTGTCAAGAACTTTCTTTAGATCCATGACTGTAGTAGAAGGTCAGTCTTTTTCTGCCCTCCAATCTGAAAATAATATTTATATAATAATAGCTGTTCCTGTTTTTCTGTTAATATTATCTTTCTTTAATACTTCTTTGCTTTCCTCTCCATTATTCGGTAGATCATATTGGTCATAATCTTTGCTAACTCCTGCATTGTCACATTAGTAAAAATATTTATTAACCATCCTTTCCTCTGTGTGCCTCTTTTTTTCTTTTGATCAAGGATAAAACATGGACATTTATTTACCCAATCACATGGAATAACCCTGTGGTGTTGTGAATTAGACATTTTTTTGTTATATTTATTGGTCAAACATCAAGATTTATTCCTATGCCAATTGTTATTGATGTCATATACTGCACCTACTCATGGGATTATATTTTGATGTAAACATTAGACTGATACCACAATATTCCCTCAAATACCACATGTACTTTGTTTCTGAGATTTCTGTATCATATATCAAATACTAACTTATCACTAGGACTAAGAATGTATGGAAAATAAAATAAATATATTTTATAATGTTTTGAAGCTGTTTCAGGATAGCTAAACTGACTACAGTAATGGATAAAAAATAGAAAAAAATATTTTTGGAATAAAAATAAAATATTTTTCATTGACAGTTTTGACTGATTTACTTGATGTGATTTGTTCAAAGAATTAGTATCATTCCAGAACCACATCAAAGTAGCTAAGAAACATGTGGATGGGAGAATGCCAGTGGCTACCAAGCACTTTGACTTGTTTCAAATTAGTGCCTGGATGTCCTTTGTTGTTAAAACTACTTCTTAATTGAGACAAGAAAAGATGTTGATAAAAATTGAAAAATTTTGAAAAATTTGAAGTTTTGCTCAATTTATCCTAAAAACCATTACAAATTATGCATTTTTCATTAAATTGCTGATAACTCATGGCATTCTGCATGTTGCAAAAATGGCATGCCATTGCTCATTAAGCACGGCCTCTTTAGATTTCTTCTTGTCTTTTTAGATCTCGAAGGAGAATTGCTTATCACTGATCATGGTGAACTATATTCCATAGCTCCAATTATGGCTGATAGTTATCAATTCAATGTGACTGCAGAAGTTCCTGGTGTTACCAGCAAAGCAACAGTTAAAGTAAGTAAGCTTGATTTTACTTCATTATTAATGTGAAATATGTACTTGATAATGCAAGTAATTTAGATACTCGATATTTGCAGTATTTCAAAATGCATACGTACAAAATGAGCACCTATTGCCTATGTTAACACACTATGTTAGCCTTTTTTTATTTTCTACCTCCTTTGATGTGTTGTCAGAAAACCTGTTGTGTACTTCCATCATCGCTTAATTTTTCATTCTAGCAGCACCTTAAATGATCCATTACTTCTCCCCATCTCTTACATTTACTATTTCCATATTTTAATTTCCCCAACTATTCTCATGTGGCTCTTATGGCTGGTGGAGAGAGGAAGTTTAGGATAATTTTATATTGACGAAAAAAGTGAATGTGAAGAGGATTAGTTATCCATCTAAAGGACTGTCATGCTGACAAATGCATTTATTGTCGTGGAAAATTCTTACCTTTGATTAGTCAAGGTAATTATTTTTTAAATTTTATATACAAGGTCTGTCCCAAAAGTACTAGAATTGAGTCTGGTTGAAAACATTTATTGCCAGAGTTGATACATTCACTCAAAAGTCTCCAAAGTAGCACTCTTGTGCATCCTGACATCGCTGGCAGTGGGTTTTCCTTGCCTCGTATGCCTTCGGGAAGGTAGTGTCCGAAATGCAACTAAGCTCCCTCATCACGGCCCTTTGTAATGCTTCCACCGAGCTATGGTGATGGCCTTTCAGCATGGATTTGAGGCAGAGGAAGAGGAAGAAGTCCGGTGAGGCATTGTATAAAATAATTTGGATCCTCACTCGCATGGTCAAGAAGCTCTTGGTAGATCCACGTGTGAGTTTCCTATTGTTTCTCCGAGAGCACTTGCAGCACTAACTTTGCGCACACCTTTCCCATCCCCATCCTTTTAATCACAAGTTGACGCACATCACTTTTAGGGATGCCAAGTTCATCAGAAACCATGCAAACACTTACTCTGTGATCCCTGTCCAACAAAGCCTTCACTCTTGCGAGATTTTTGCCACTTTTTGAGGTTGAAGGGCATCCTGAACATTCAGTGTCTTCAATACCTTCTCTACCCTCCCAAATCAACTTGTGCCACTCAAAAACAACCAACCTACTCATGGCATTATGACCTTAAGCCGCCTTGAGCATGTTATGAGTCTCTTTCCCAGTTTTGACCTGTTACAGATTGTGTAGGATTGTCCCAATAACCAGTTCATGATGGAGTATAACAAGGACACGTTATAGAAGTTTTGTAAAATAATGATCCGCACTTTGAAAAGGCTGGGAGCCAACTGCCACTAGCCTCCAGCCTTTCCTGAGACTTCCCTCCCTCGAATCAGCCAGAGAAACCTCCACCCGTTGATCTGTCTATCCAGGAAAGAATAAGACCTACTACTTTTGGGACAGATGTTGTATCTTGTACCTTTTTATATTAGGGCAAGATTGAGATTAATAGTCCCTTATTCCGCATAGCCCCCGAGTATAATATTAACGACATTCACAGGAACAAACACCCAAGCCCTAGGTGAAGGAATACCTATTAAAGTAGTAATTGAACACACAATCTCTGGTTTGCAGGTGAGATCATTACCCCACTGCTACCGGAGCCAGCAAATTAATGAGGTCAGGGACAACGTCGGCTTGAAAAATATGACTTTAGGGAACCCTGCACTAGTATAAGTGGATAATTTCTAAAATATAGCCAATAAGTTGGCATCAGACATACTACAAAAGTACAATAATTGCCCTAAAGATTGGTTATTACGTGCCATGCTGTAAAATTGTATCTTTAGACGTCACGGATTTCAGCAGTAATCACACCAAGTGCTATCCTATAAGATGGCATCTAATCTCACCACCAAGTAGTAATTGTCCATCAGCAATGTCACTGACTGAGATATATATATATATATATATATATGCAAATTGTGGCCGAGTGTGCTGTCGCACATACTCCCACTTCATCACTGTGCTAACCTCTACGAGTACTGTTGCAGTTCCCAGTGGTTGTAAGTGGAGATGTTTGTAGGTTTGAAAATATGAAGTTTATTCAGTTTGCAGCAGTAATGGTTATGCTTTGAAACTAGTCTTGGGAACGACATTGGTGCAATTACACCAAAGTCGTTGTGATGCCGCAGTTCTTAATTCCTCAAGTCCTCATAGTATGACTTGTATGGCTAGATAACTTCATTCAAATCCATCAATTATGGGTCATTGAAGCGTTAATTTTCTTCTAAGCCAAACAAGTTCCTTGGGATTTGCAAACTGGGATTTTTTCCTTTCGCCGTATCTTTTTTAATCAGTGGACTGTATTTACATGGGTTAACTGTAATGTGCTTTCCCTGATGATGGAAAAGGCAATATATATTTTAAAACAATATTTATTTATCAGCATAATTGCCTTTAATAATAATACATTACATCTAGAGATGTTTGAGTGCTATTATCCCATTTCTGTAGTGTTTTCAAGAAGTACTGCAAAATAGTCTTCCAGGGCTGCAATTGCTGCTTGATTGAACAAAAAAGGTTGACCAGCAAAGAAACTTTTCAGAAGAGGGAGGTGTCTGAAGAAGCCAAATCTAGGGTATAGGTTGACTTTTCCAGCCCTTCATAATGCAAGTCCCTTAATTTCCTATTGCCAAGACACTTTTGTGGGCAGGTACAATGTCCTAATGGAAAATAATGAAAATACTTTTTTTTCCTCTGCAATCCGGGTCTGCTTTTATAAATGTTTACATCCAGTTTTATTAGAAGGTTAGCATAGTACTTCTCAGTTACTTTTTTTTAAACTTTTTCAAGATAGTGGATCAACAGAAATCCTTCTGCATCCCAAAAAACCAATGCCATGACCTTTCCAGCCAATGGCACCTTCTTTGTCTTCTTCAGAACTGAAGAACTGGCCTCTATCCATTGCAATGGTTGTTGTTTCAATTTTACTGTGTGATGGCAAATCCATGCTTCATCCATTGTTACATCAATGCAGAAAATCACTCTTGTTTTTTGTTAATAGTGCCAAGCACTATTTGAAACTGTGTCATTTTTGATATATAGTGAATATGCATGCTGCCATCTTCAAAGCTTTGTCAAGTGCAGAATATAACCAACACATTCTCTTGATGTCTCTACAATATTAGCAATTCCATGAATCCTTTGTTTACCATTCTTCCAAAATCATATTGTGTACTTTTTCGATGATTTCCTGTGTGGTTCCACTTTTTGGGCATCCTTCACATGGTTTATCTTGAAGGCTTTCACAGTTAAACTCAGCCACTCATTTCTTCACTGAGGAAATTGAAGGGGAAGAGTCTCCATTCACATTTACAGCCCTACAATGAATCTTGGTCAGCATTAAACCTTTTACAAGGAATTTTATCCCTGCATGATAATTGATTTTTTGCATTTCTAACAATGCATGCTACTAGAAGCTGGGGCCTTGAGTTGTGATGGTTCTACAAAGGGATTAATTTGAGTTGTGATGATACTTTCTTGAATTGAGTGAGATTTACATAATATGTTTTTTCTCTTCTGGCCACATAATTAACATTTCTTCCTAAACAAAGCTAACCTAAATTCATTAAAATGTGAAGCTAAATATAGAGTTTGCAACAATGTGAAATATACTCCTTAAATTTATTATCAATGTTTACATTAACATATATATATATTTTTTATAATATGCATACAAAATATGCATATTATATATATTTTATATAATATGCATATTTTGTATGCATATTATAAAAAATATATATAATATGCATATAGAATAATACACAGCGGCGGGGACGAGAGCCAACAAGGGGTTGCCATAGTATTAAATGAAGAGGCAGGAAGAAGCATTGTCAACATAGAGCAGGTAACAGATAGATTATTACTAGTAGAGATAAAAGCAGAACCGACGAACTTGGTTATTATTCAGGTATACATGCCACCAAGCAACCATAAGGAAGAAGAGGCCGATAGGATATACGATCAGTTAGAGGACATAATCGCGAGTGTCCCTGCAGGGAAACATTTGATAGTGATGGGGGATTGGAATGTGACGGTAGGGGAGGGAAGAGATGGTGATGAGGTGGGGGACTACGATTTAGGCACGAGGAATGACCGCAGGGAGAAAGCAGTTGAGTTTTGCAGGAGACAGGGGCTAGTCATCACCAACACTTGGTTTAGACATCACAAAAGATGTAGGTATACATGGAAAATGCCAGGTGACTCAGAAAGGTATCAGCTAGATTATATCCTGGTTAGACACAGGTTTAGGAACAGTGTGATAAATTCGCACAGCTTCCTGGGAGCGGATGAGGACTCTGACCACAATTTAGTTGTTATGAAATGTAGCGTCCATTTCAAAAAGATAAGGCAGAGGCGGGTTAGAAAATGGAATGTAGAAGCATTGAATGGTTTGAAAAGGAAGGACTATGAACAGGTGGTAGAGGAAATCATGGAGGATGATAAAGAGCTAAGAACTATCGAAGAAAAATGGGAAAGGATCTAGAAAGGGTTATCAAAAGCCGCGAGAGACACTATTGGAACCATTAACGCTAAAAGGATTAGGAAACCATGGATCACCGATGAGATGATCACAAAGATGGATGAGCGGAGAAAATGGAAGAATGTAAATACAGAGATAGGCAAAATGAAGTACAAAGGGTTTCACAATAAATTGAGGCAGGAAACAAATAAAGCAAAAGAAGCATGGTGGAAGATGCAGTGTGAGGATATGGAAAGTTTGCAGAGGAAGGGTGAAATTGGTGCACTGTGCAGCAAAGTTAAATCTTTATCAGGAAGTAAGAAAGGAAGATCTATGCTAACAGTTAGAGATAAGGCAGGTAAGATAATAGTTGACCCAGGAAAGATCCAAGAGGGATGGAAGGAATATTTAGAAGAGCTGTATAGTAAAGAACTCAGACAAGCAAAGTTAGACATTGAAAAAGAAAATGACGTAGAGGAAGACAGCTTATGTCCAGGCATACTTGACGATAAGATAGAGAAGGCATTAAGGGAGATGAAACTAAATAAGGCCATGGGGGTAAATAACATTCCTGCGGAACTACTGAAATGTTTAGGAAAATGTGGGAGGAAGAGGCTATATGGGCTGATCCGTAGTATTTATGAGGAGGGAATCTGGCCGGAAGACTTTGTGAGATCAGTTTTAGTTCCTATTCCGAAAAAGGTAAAGGCTACATCATGTGAGGATTATAGGGAAATAAGTTTGATATCCCATAAAGCTAAAGTTGTTCTCAGGATTGTAGGAGAGTAGAGCAAATGATAACTTAGGGGATGATCAGTTTGGGTTTAAGATGGGGAGAGATACTTGTGATGCCATTGCAATAATTAGATAACTAATCGAGAGGAATATAGAATACAAACAGGATATATTCGCTTGTTTCGTAGATTTTGAAAAACTGTTTGATAGAGTGAATTGGGAAAAACTAATGAGTATATTGCAGAAAATAGGAATGGATTGGAGGGAAAGGAGGCTAATCCACAACCTGTACATCTCTCAGGCTGCTCAGGTGCGGGTGGGAAACGGGAAGTCCGGATGGGCAATGTTTGGAAGAGTTGTAAGGCAGGGTTGCCCATTATCACCATTGCTGTTCAACCTATATGCAGAGGAAATGATTAAAGAGGCATAAGAAGAACTGGAGGTAGGAATGAAAGTGGGCGGGGAATTCGTAAAATCAGTTAGGTTTGCTGATGGCCAAGCTTTAGTTTGTCAGTCAGCCAAGGGGCTGCAAGCATTGCTTAGTGAATTGGAAATTCAGTGCCACAGGTATGGGATGAGAATCAATATCAATAAAACAAAGGTTATCCGATTTTCAAGAAAGAAAAAGGCTAAGCTAAACATTAGAATAGGAGGGCAAAAACTAGAGCAGGTAGAACAGTTTATGTACCTCAGTAGTGTTTTGGACCAACAGGGTCAAAGTAGTAGGGACGTAAGGAGAAGAATTGCGCTAGGCATAGAGGCTTTCACAAGGAGGAGGGAGTTGATGGCAGGGACTTTGAGGAAGGATGTTAAGAAAAGACTCGTAAAAACTTTGATATGGAGCGTAGCTATGTACGGTGCGGAAACGTGGTCATTGTAGCAGGAGGATAGACGTAGACTGGAGGCTTTTGAAATGTGGGTGTGGAGAAAAATGGAGAAGGTGAATTGGACTGAGAAGAAAACAAATGAAGAAGTACTTGGTATGGTGGGCAAAGAGAGAGGTTTGCTGGGAGAAATCCTATGGAGGTAGGAAAAATGGATGAGGAGCGTATTGATCGGCATTGGGATGTTGCAGACTGTAATAGAGGGGATAATGTTAGGAAAATGAGGAAAGGGAAGGAACAGGTTAGGGATGTTGAACAGGATGAAGGGAGGAAAGAAGTACTCAGAGATGAAGAGAAATGTGATGTAGTCTAGGTTTCTGGATGGTGTTCTGTTAGGAGTCACAAAATATTTATTTGGTAGCTGTGTCCATCCAAAAGCCTACCTTAACCGGTAGATTGCCTAACAATAATAATGTACATGTATGGGAAATTACATTACCTAGGTTCCTGTGTGCCCTTTTTGTTATTGATATTGTTTTTAACTTGCCTAAATGTTTTGAATTTTTTTATCTGAATAATTGATATATATTTTCTTCCATTTTCATGCTAGTTCATTCTGATTGTGACTTTGGTGGATTTTTGTCCAAACGGTACTGATGTGAGTTTAGTATTTCCATATTCATTCATTTCTAAAACCATCGCGGAAAATCATAAGTATACTTTACCGCCCATCGACATTCCTGATGATTTGAACTGCAGTTTAGTCTTGAAGAAGGAGACACCAACTAAAGGTAAGATCAAGGCAAAATGTTCAATGCACAAAAAATTTTGTTGATTTAAAAAAACCTTGTTATGGATGCTAGGAAAGAAATGTGTTTTTCTTATTTCTGTTAGACTTTAGTGCTCTGAGAGCAACTGAATGGACACATGAAATAGGTAAGGGTGTTAGAAAACATGTAGGATGGGATTAAGTAAATAATAAATGTTAATGTTCATTTACAGGTATTTGTTGTCTTATAGTGCATATTAATCGGCAAAAGTTACTTTGTGAAATTCCAAAGAAACTGAGGGAGATGCCGCAACAGTAACTTTTAACGGAGTGTTCCGCTAATATGCATTTCAATGCAACAATTTCAGAGTGTAAAAATCATTCAAATTAACCAGGCAAATAATATTTACCCTCTTAAATTGTTGTATTACTTTGTGATGTTGAATTGAATTTAATTAATGAATTATTATTATTTTATTGCTATTGTTTTATTATTATTATTTTATTAGTGGTAGCTTAATGTTGAATGTTCAGCTCTTCTCTAAGACTGTCATGTGTGCACAGTGAGCTTTTACATATAATTGGTTCCATATCAGTTCAAGAAACAAAAGTGACATTTTTTCCATCCCCATCTCAAATTATACTATCAATTTCTGGACCAATTGATATCCTTTTAAAGTTGATTCTTATGAAATAGTTTTGTAAATAAGTAATTTTTGTACAGTTTTTACAAAAATTGAGCATTACGTCGAATTGTCTGAAGGCCATAAAATAATGGTCCAATATAACTCCAATAACGCCATTCTAGCGCTACCCAAAAACAGGCTAAGGAATGGTTTGATGTTAATCATTTACAATTAAATACTAACAAAACTCAGCATATTGTGTGCAGTCTTAAATAAAAAACAACTGATATTGAAACTGCTAAAATACTAGGAATTTATATTGATACAAAACTTAATTGGGAGACTCACATCCGTCAGACCTGTAATAAACTTAGTAAAGCTGTTTATATGTTAAGAAAGCTCAACTTTATCATTTCAAATGAGTATCATTTAACACTTTACCATGCCTTCTTTCAATGTCATTTGAATTATGGTGTTGAGTTATGGGGTCATTCCCCTCATGTTAAACAAATTTTGCTACTGCAAAAGAGAGCTATTCGCTCTCTTGCTAATATACCACCACGTGATTCCTGCAAACCTTTTTTTATTAGGTATAGAATCATGACTGTATTTTGTTTGTATATCTTTAAGGCTCTGATTCATGTGAAAGTTAATCTAGAAACTTACCAATTAAGATCCAACCTCCATAACTATTCCACAAGAGGTAAATCGAATCTAAATACTACTTATTGTAGATTGTCATCAACTTACAACACATTTCACAATATGAACATACGACTGTATAACTATCTGCCTACTCAGTTGAAATCAGATGGTATCCAGAGTTTCAAGAATAGGGTATATACCTGGTTACTTGCTCACCCACTTTACTCATTGGATGAATTCTTTTGTGACAATCTTCATCACATTTAAGAACTTATGTTTATATATTAAGTAATATTATGATTGACGACATTTAATATGGTTGTACCATTTTTAAAATGAATAAAGTATTATTATTATTATTATTATTGTGCGGGAAAGATGTTTTTAGAAGAATTTTTCATGAGAAGAAAGTGAGACTTATGCAATAAGATTTAATTAAATAAAATATTGATTTTTAAATGTTTAGCTGTAGTGAGATCAAAAGGACTATGAGAATAGACAACATTGATTGATATTTATTGGTTCCTATAAGTCATGTTTGAGACAGGTACGGAACACATCATATAGCTGGCAAATATTCCAGACAGACACAAGTACAAATACAATTGCAGTTTGAACGCAAAATGATTGTCACAAATAAAAAAGAAAGCAGTGAACATGAGTAGTCACAGGTTACATAATAATGAAAGGAGAGAATTTCCTAAACCTCTAAGAAATTTTCTAAACCTCTAAGAAATTTTCTTAGAGGTTTGGGAAAATCTGATAGGAAGAACATTTATGGGAGAGGAATTGGGCAAGAAGATTTTTTAGATCAGTCAACATTAGTTCCTATCACAAAAAGGAGAATAGCGGCCATATGTGAATCTACAGATCAATTAAGCTTGATTTTACATGCTGATAAAGTAGTACTAAGGATCATCAAAAAACAATGAATATGAGGGTAAATATTTTTTTAAGGGTTGATCAGTTTGGGTCTAGAAAGGTAGGTGGTACACGTGATGCCATAGTAGTCTTGAGGCAGTAATAGAGAGGAATATGGAATACAATTAGGATTTATTTGTCTGTTTCCTATATTTTGAGAAAGTGTTTGATAGAGTGTATTGGGTGGAACTAATGAATGCACTATAAAAAATAGGAGTAGATTGGAGGGATAGGAGATAAATCTGCAGCCTGTATGTCTCAGACAGCTTGGATGTTAGTGGTAGATGGAGAGTCAGGATGGCCAGAGTTGAGAAGAGGAGTAAGTCAGGGGTGTCCATTATCACCTATACTATTCAACATAGTGTATGTGGAGAAAATGGTTGAATAGGGCATGGGAAGAACTGGAGATGGAAATGAAAGCAATTGGACAATTAATAAAATCATTTAGTATATTCTATTGTTTCAGGCTTCACTTCGTGGAAGTATTTAATATCCATTACTAAAAAGAAAGAAAGACTCATACTTTTCCACAGATTTTATTATAATAAAATCTGTGGAAAAGTACGAGTCTTTCTTTCTTTTTAGTAATGGAAAAAAAAATCATTTAGGTTTGTGGATGTCAAGTTTTAGCTTGCCAGTCAGCAAAGGGTTGTGAACATTGCAGAGTGCATTGGAAAGTTGGTATGATGGATTTGAGATGAGAATAAATGTAAACAAAACAAAGGCTATGCCATTTTTGAGAAAGAGGAAGGTTAAATAAAATATTAAAATAGGATTTTGTAAACCATAGCAAGTGGAAATTTACCTATCTCAGAAATATTCTGGACCAAAATGGTCCAAGCATTGATGACATTAAAAGAAGAGTTGGACTATGCAAAGAACTTTCACAGTGAGAAGGAATTGGTGAATTGAGGGATGTTGTAGACTGTGGAAAACATTAGGCCAATGAGGAAGGGTTAGAAATAGGATAAGCATGTTGGATGGAACAAAGGGAGGAAAGTAGTATTAAGAATTAAAAAGCAAGGGGTTAATTGTATTGTTGAATATCAGGTAGTTTTGCTATGAGAGGCAAATAAATATATTGTTGGGTAAGCTATGTCAATCTAAAACCTGCCTTAAATGATAGAATAACAGAAGTAATAATATTAATGGTGAAATTTTTAAAACACAATACTCACCCATTTTTTTTATTTTAAATTATTCATCAAGCCTTTTCTTTAACATACCTAAATATTGGATATAAGTTTTTAGTTCATAGGGAAATTAAAAAAAAAATTGGAGGTCACAGAAATGGAGGTCTAGGGAAACAAAACTTGTGTACAGAAACACTTTTGGAAAAGAAGCCTTTCCCATTCAATGATTAGTCTTTATGAAGAGAAAAATTTAGTTAACTGTAAATATCCCATACATTAGTTTCATTCATAACATGGAATGTTTCTTTGTGTTACACTTTGGTATTTGGAATTTCCATGTGAAGAATTCTGACAGAGGAAAATATTAGAAAACTGGTGAATGTTTTTAAAGAAAACTGAAATCATCCGTAGAGATCATGAGTAGAGATCATCCGTTGGAATTCTTTGTACTAACAATGAGGAATTCTATTCTTATTTTTACCTCATTAGACATAAAATGCACTCAGACCTTTTCAAATTGCATAAGGAAAAACCCTGAGGAAGGCAACGGGAAACCACCTCAATTATCATTCCCAAGAAAAATATGATGGACTATACAGATATTTTGAGTCCTGGCAACTACGGGGCTCGGCCCAATCGGCCGCGTGTCGTGCCCGGCAGCGGGGGAGGCAAGGCTTCCGCGGTCGTCATCCAACGAAACCCTTGCAAGGGAAAACCAGCAGCAGCAGGACAGAAGACGCAGGAGAAGAAGACCACATTAGTTAGAATAGGAACGTGGAATGTTAGGACAATGATGAGGACAGGGAAATTGGAGAATGTTAAGCGAGAGATGGAAAGGGGAAATATAGATATTTTAGGTCTATGCGAGGTGAGATGGAAAGATAGCGGGGATTACTGGAGTGATAAGTATAGAATAATATACAGCGGTGGGGACGAGAGCCAACGAAGGGCTGCCATAGTATTAAATGAAGAGATAGGAAGAAGCGTAGTCAACATAGAGCAGGTAATGGATAGAATAACAATAGTGGAGATAAAAGCAGAGCCGACGTACTTAGTTATTATTCAGGTATACATGCCACCGAGCAACCATAAGGAAGAAGAGGTCGATAGGATGTACGATCAGTTAGAGGACATGATCGCGTGTGTTCCTGCTGGGAAACATTTGATAGTGATGGGGGATTGGAATGCGACGGTAGGGGAGGGAAGAGATGGTGATGAGGTGGGGGACTACGGTTTAGGCACGAGGAATGACCGCAGGGAGAAAGCAGTTGAGTTCTGCAGGAGACAGGGGCTAGTCATCACCAACACTTGGTTTAGACATCACAAAAGATGCAGGTATGCATGGAAAATGCCAGGTGACTCAGAAAGGTATCAGCTAGATTATATCCTGGTTAGACACAGGTTTAGGAACAGTGTGATAAATTGCCACAGCTTCCCGGGAGCGGATGCGGACTAAGACCACAATTTAGTTGTTATTAAATGTAGTGTACGTTTCAAAAAGATAAGGCAGGGGCGGCGAGTTAGAAAATGGAATGTAGAAGCATTAAATGGGTTGAAAAGGAAGGAATACAAACAGGTGGTAGAGGAAATCATGGAGGATGGCAAAGGGCTTAGTACTATCGAAGAAAAATGGGAAATGATCAAGAAAGGGTTGTCTAAAGCCGCAAAAGACACTATTGGAACCGTTAACGCTAAAAGGACTAGGAAACCATGGATCATGGATCACGGATGATGATTACAAAGATGGATGAGCGGCGAAAATGGAAGAATATAAATACAGAATTAGGCAAAATGAAGTACAAAGAATTGAACAATAAATTGAGGCGGGCAACAAATAAAGCAAAAGAAGCATGGTGGAAGACGCAGTGCGAGGATATGGAAAGTCTGCAGAGGAAGGGTGAAATCGGTGCGTTGTACAGCAAAGTTAAATCGTTATCGGGAAGTAAGAAAGGAAGAGCTATGCTAACAGTTAGAGATAAGGCGGGTAAGGTAATACTTGACGCAGGAAAGATACAAGAGAGATGGAAGGAGTATATAGAAGAACTGTATAGTAAAGAACTCAGACCAACACAGTTAGACATTGAAAAAAAAATTACGTAGAGGAAGCAGGCTTAGGTCCAGGCATACTAGACAATGAGATAGAAAGGGCATTAAGGGAGATGAAACTAAATAAGGCCGTGGGGGTAGATAACATTCCCGTGGAACTTTTAAAATGCTTAGGAAAATGTGGGAGGAAGAGGCTATATGGGCTGATCCGTAGTATTTATGAGGAGGGAATCTGGCCGGAAGACTTTGTGAGATCAGTTTTAGTTCCTATTCCGAAAAAGGTAAAGGCCACGTCATGTGAGGACTATAGGACAATTAGTTTGATATCCCACGCAGCTAAAGTTGTTCTCAGGATCATAAACAAAAGGATAGAGAGTAGGGCAAATGATTACTTAGGGGATGATCAGTTTGGGTTTAGGAAGGGGAGAGGTATGCGTGATGCCATTGCAGTAATGAGATTATTAATCGAAAGGAATATAGAACACAACCAGGAGATATTTGCCTGTTTTGTGGATTTCGAAAAAGCTTTTGATAGAGTGAATTGGGAAAAACTAATGAGTATATTGCAGAAAATAGGAATAGATTGGAGGGAAAGGAGGCTAATCCGCAACCTGTACATGTCTCAGACTGCTCAGGTGCGAGTGGGGAACAGGGAGTCCGGTTGGGCAGTGTTAGGAAGAGGTGTAAGGCAGGGTTGCCCATTATCACCGTTGCTGTTCAACCTGTATGCAGAGGAAATGATTAAAGAGGCATGGGATGAACTCAAGGTAGGATGAAAGTGGGCGGGGAAGTCGTAAAATCAGTTAGGTTTGCTGATGACCAAGCTTTAGTTTGTCAGTCAGCCAAGGGGCTGCAAGCATTGCTGAGTGAATTGGAAATTCAGTGCGACAGGTATGGGATGAGAATCAATATTAATAAAACAAAGGTTTTGCGATTTTCTAGAAAGAAAAAGGCCAAGCTTAACATTAAAATAGGTGGGCAAAAAATTGAGCAGGTAGAACAGTTTACGTATGGAATAGAATAGTTTATGTAACAGTACGTACGTAATTTGATATGGAGTGTAGCTATGTACGGTGCGGAAACGTGGTCATTGTAGCAGGAGGATAGACGTAGATTGGAGGCTTTTGAAATGTGGTTGTGGAGGAGAATGGAGAAGGTGAAATGGACAGAGAAGAAAACAAACAAGGAAGTACTTGGTATGTTGGGCGAAGAGAGGGGTTTGTTGGGAGCAATCCTATGGAGGCAGGAAAAGTGGATGAGGGGGGTATTTATCGGCAGCGGGATGTTGAAGACTGTGATAGAGGGTAGAATGTTGGGCAAAAGAGGAAAGGGAAGGAACAGGATAGGGATGTTGGACGGGATGAAGGGAGGAAGAAAGTACTCAGAGATGAAGAGGGGCCTGATATAGAGTAGGATGATGGATTTTGTGTTTTGTAGGAGTAGTAAAATATTTGTTTGGTAGTTGTGTCCATCCAAAAATCTACCTTAACCGGTAGATTACCTTAAAAAAAGGAAAAACCCAATTGCCGTTTGTGGATGGTTTAGCCCCAAGCTTGGCAGGAAACGGGAGAATAGCTTGAAATTTTTCCCATAACTATTCTGGGGAAAAATTTGTATCCTGCATGCAAAAAGGAACTGAATTGCACACTGAATCTAGAATAATCTGGTATGAAAGTGGGGGATAAAATAGTAGAATGTTTTTATGAAAAAGTTGCCGATGATCCAACAAAATCAAGCCTGGATGTGCCACAGGCGCTTAATCTCCCTCCAATAAAATCAATTGATGTTGCCATTGCATGCAATGAACCTGGTCCATCTATCTTTGCATCTCAAATATTTATGGAAATATGATAGTGATACATATAATGTCACTGGAATTTTTTACCTTGAAGAAGAGTTAAGAAACCCTAATTACAAGTTAATAAAGACCAAGTTTATTCAGAAAGTTTAGAACCATAAGATATTCAAATGAGGTATTAAAGAATGAAGAGAGCAGATATTCATGAAAGACAACACTAAATGAAAAAATGAAGACATTGCTATGGGAAAAGAAATGGTCCTAAATTCAAGGAAGAATTTTTTATATGATTTATTATTATGGTGAAAAGATCTCATACTTAATCTTAGTCCTCACTTTTAATCAAGAGAATTTTGGTGCCACTCAATTCAGGAGTGCAAAAATGAGTTCATTTCTGATTATAGAATTCTGTGCAAACCCAATACAATATTTGGGAAGATAAAATGTCAAGGACTGGGGAACTAAGTTATTTCTGAATTCTATGGTACTAGGCTCAATTTGACTAGATGATGTTGACTGATTGAGGAAACTGGTCATTTTTAGTAAAATACGGTGGAACTAAAAAGTTTTATTTTCCTATTTCAAAGTTATTTACTTTTATTCAGGGCCAAATTTAAGTGCAAAAGACTGTCTTCAAAGACACCATGAGAATATAAGAATGAGACTTGAGTGCATGGAAGCGATTAGTACAAGGTAGCTCAAAGAAAAATTTTGATCTTTTTAAAGAGGGAAATATATTCCATGAAACAAAAATTTCCTTTTCTAAGTTTGCTGAATTATGACCAAAATAATGCGTACTTGCTGAAGTGTATCTCATGAAATTCATGTTTCCCAGGGTAATCTTTAATCAGTATTGTTTTCATCTTATGTAATGTAACTCACCATACAAAATCTGTTACTTCTAAAATTGTGAACAAGGTCCTGACCTAAAATATTAACTAATCATTTCAATGCAACAATTTCAGAGTGTAAAAATCATTTGCCTTGACTGGGATTGGAACCCAGATCCCTCAATGTCCGGTTGAGTGCTTTAGCCAGTTAAGCTATCGAGGTGTCCTCTTGAACTCCGAAATTTTGGGGGTTTTAAGGAACAAGATATTGTGACGAAATACTGTACATACAATTTTACAGACATTTGTAGTCATGAGCGATTCACCACAGTTCACGAGGTTAAAGCCAACTTTTAAACACTTAGTCTGTTTACACCTTGACAAATTCCAAAGGAACTGCAGAAGATGCCACAACAGTAACTTTTAACGGAGTCATCCGCTAATGTGCATTTCAAGGCAACAATTTCAGAGTGTAAAAATCATTTGCCTTGACCGGGATTCGAACCTGGATCCCTCAATGTCCGGTTCGAGTGCTTTAGCCAGTTAAGCTATCAAGCCTTCCTTTTAAATTCTGAAATTTAAGGGGGCTTTAAAGGAACAAGATGTTGTGATGAAATACCATACATACGTACGTGTGTATGCCTGGGAATTCTCTTTTCTACCTAAATCACTGTCACGTGAACACAACGTGTTTCCTTGGGTAGCACAACCCCCATTAAGTATACACAATGCTTAGGTGTAGGGAATGCTCTCTTGTGAATCAGTGTGAAAGGGATAAGATGCTTAATTAATATAACCTTGAACTTGATTTCAGCCCACTGCAAGGTTTAAATGAGACGAAAATTTATGGGTGTAAGAAGCTGTAATATTAAAGTCAAAATTTATATCAGCAAACAGTAATTTATCACATTAAATAGAGTCCAAATATTACAAACTTATTGTACAGAACATATGTGCATTCATATTTCTATTAATTATCCATTTAAAAAAGCAAATAACTAGTGTCAGTCTTAAAAACCGTGGACTAAGTAGAATTCTGTGGTTGATAGACAGTAATACTATATTGCTAATACCCCAGCATTCATTTTTGAACTTTGCAATAAGAGTAATAAATGCAGTGGCAAGTATTTGACTAGATAATGCAGTCTGAATCCCATGTAGTTCATAGGCCAAATATGTGCACTTCAATGCCTTTAAATTTTTGAGTGATTTCTAATTGATTATAAAACTTTTCAGGAATGATTGACATTGAAGCATCTAGTCAGAAAATAGTCATTAGTGTGATGCCTATTGACAGAGAGCTGCAGATATTTAAAGGTGCCATTACTCCTACAATTGTAGCAGAATTGAGTGCCACATGTTCTAAAAATAATAAAACAAAGGATTTCTCCTTTTTGACGGAGCCATCAAATGATGTGTCGAGTGGCAATGATATTTTAACAGTTTTAATCAGTGTCAAAGATGAAAATGATAATCCACCTGAATTTACGACAGACATAATGATTATTGGGTATCCAGATCAGGACATTAGTGATAAGGAGAAGCCATCCTCTATGGGAACTGCTGTAGTGAGTATATAACCTGCATTTTACAATTTCTTTTTCAGATTAGAAATTTATTTAAAATTTATTTACATCTAGCTCTAACTTTGTATTCCATTCAATATCCATATCCTATTCCTGCCCCTGCCCTGTTTGCCTAACATTCTCCCCTCTAACACAGCCTTCTACATCCTATTGCCAATCAATATGCTCTACGGCCATTTTTCTTGCCTCATTATGATGGCTCCTAAATATACCCTCTCCTTCCCAACCATACCCATTACTTCCTCCTTTGTTTTCCTTTCTGCTCACTTAACCTTCTCCACACCCACATTTCAAAAGCCTCCAATCTATGCCTATTATCCTGCTTCAATGACTGTTTAGGCATTGTACAAAACTATGCTCCATATCAGGGTTTTGACAAGCCTTTTCTTAACATCTACGCTCAATGTAACTGCAACTGATCTTCAGGTTGATTACTGTGTTTATGGGTATATATATATAATATTTATATATGTACATCTTCTACATGTAAACTCTGAAAGTATACATGTAAATTTGCACATAAGCAAAGTTTAGTCACAAGTTTTGTTATTTCTGGTTAAGATGCTGTTCCTTAAACTACGAAAAAAACTAGCACTCAATGTAAGGGTAGATTTAATAGTAAAGCTCTCCTTGTACTAAGCCCTTTGGCATATGAAATTAACATATTAGAGTAAATGGTTCACTTCTGATACACAGATATCTGCACAGCTTATTCATAACAATCTTACCGTCATAATGGAGGCCATAACGTGGCATCCTCTAATTAGTAGTGGACATAGTTGCCTACCAGGCTAAACACAACTGCTTGCATTAATGTCACCTTTGATTTTGATTAATGTTGATCATTAAAAGAAGCAAAAAGTATTTTTGTGAAATGATTTTTATTTGATTAGAAATGTAAAAGAAAATTTTGATATTGCTATCATGAGAGCATGTAAACTTTCAAAAATGCTGTAGCATGAAAATAAAATTTAAAATCAAAAGATTTTTCACTTAAGTCTGAGATATATTTGTGGTTCATGGAGCCAGTTCATGTTTTTGAGATGCTGAGTAAAAATGCCTTAGTATTGCAAATAATCTTCTTTCGAAACAAAATGATTTACACTGCTTTATGTTGCAATATTTTGAAATATGTTTGATGGAAATAATGAGGTTTTACTAATTAAAAATACCTAATACTGATACCTATAGTGAGTTATAGCTTTAGCTATAGCTTATTCAATTTCTGTATTTCAGGCTTTTGACAAGGATGTTGGAGAAAATGCTGTAGTCACTTACTCTTTGAACGGAACTAATGAGGTGATCGTTGATTCAGAAACTGGCATAATTTATCCACATCCAAAAAATTTTCAGTATGAGAACACATCATTCAGTATTATTGCTTCAGATAGGTCTAATAATCAAAATACATTGACAGTATTGGTAAGTTGAGGTTAATATTTTTCTCATATTTTGTTTTGCTTCTGAAATTGTTTTCTGGTATGTGTAAATCACAGTACAGATTTTCAATCCTTGTAATATGGTATTCAAATTTAATCCTTCTGTTGTTATTAGGTCAAGATTTTAACACGCAATTATATCACAGTTCTGAATATTGGAAATTCAACGGTGGAAAATGTGCCAAGGCTAACCCAAATGATTTCCGAAGAAACTGGGTTACAGATTGGAGTTATATCTGCTCGCATGGAGAGTGTAAAATCAAAAAAAATTGGACCAAGATTCTTGTTCATCCCAGACAATTTTGAGTTGAGGAATCGTTTTCTCAGTCAAGGGATTAACTCAAAAACTGATGCTGTTGGTGCAAGACAAGATGAAGATGATAGTGTTTATCTTAGGCTGGTCATTTATGCCCTTAATGGAAGTGACCCTGTTAGCGTAGATCTGTTCAACAGGTAAATTATTTACTAAGAAAACAGTTGGACTACTTTTACATTAAGGATTTTAACACCATGCAACATTCCCACATGTCTACATTTTGTGCCAAAATGACTGTAATTTTTCCAATCAAAAGTATAGCACATGCTAAAATTAATTAATCTCAGTTTATTAAATTACTTGTCCCTCAATTCCTATGAATTATAGTTAATTATTTATGGAAAGATGGAAGATGAGATATTAATTCATAAAATGATAATTATAAGTTCTAGTTATATTTCATGAATGCATCTTGGTTTTCCTGAATTATGCTAGTCATATACAACAAATTACAGGTAACCTTTGCTGATCCAAAACCCTCCCTAATCAGAATCCAACCAATTTGGACTCCCTTGTAATCCACACAGTCCAGGCATGTAGTGTTGGTGGCTTATTAAGGGTTCATTAGAGGCAGTACAGCTGTATTCTGCTAAATAATACATTTAGGTTGCAGCTTATGCAAATATCATTGAAAATAATTTAATATTTTTATCAATATTCCAGCTGTACATTTGAAAAAATGTTTAACTATTTCTTCTTGAAACATAATGGATAAATCCATCTAAATGCCAATTTTTTGTAATTTTATGGCATTTTTAATTTTAATTGATTTTTTGAATCTCCATTTACCTAGATATTGTATGATTATGGGTTCTTTTAGCAGGCAAACTAAAGTAACTATTGACTATCTCACCAAAGAAAATTAGGAGTAAAAGAAAAGTCCATGGGTATCATGTGCATAAACAATCCATGAAATGGAAACATGTAACATACAAGACACAATATGCAAAGCTTGCGGAATGCTGGCATGTAGAGATTTTTACCGCAGGTAGTGGTGGCTACGGTGATTAAAGATGAAACAATATTTATGGATAATGTATATCGCCAGTGCTGATAGCAATGCCATTAAACCATTTACAGTTATGTCAGATTTATCCCACAGAAGAAATAGGCCTATACTGAAGAGCTTCGACAGAAAACATGCAAACTTTACCAAGTGAATCCAAGTTTCCTGGGTGAAAAATTGGTCAAGAAATGGTGTCTATACCTCTATATTCTAATACTGAATGTAACCATGAGTAAACAGTGTTGCTATGGGTACCATCAACAGCCTCAAACTCTGAGGAAGATAATGAATGACCTCTCTCTTCCTAGAAAGAATTTTACAAATGTATAGTTTATTGTGGTTATAACAATGAACTGACTCCATAATAATGTTGTTCCCTAACCTGAAAACTACCGAGTTAATGCTGAGAGAGTTCCTCTGGAAGAAATAGAAGCATTTTTTAGAACTCCCAGAAATGCGAGAATACTAGAAATCATTTATTTTTATCAAAATGATTCCTCACAATAAATGTCAAAAATATTCTCTCATGGCGTAATTCATTGGTCAACTCCATTAACTACATTCATCCATAGAAGCTTCACAAAAATTTAATAAAATTCAATTGATACTGGTCATATTGTTTTACAATATCAGCTGTAATATTCTCAATTTTTTATTAATATCAACAAACTATATGTGGGAATATTTGTACTTCAAAGGTGGAGGGTAACATTGAATTTTGCCAAAAAATTGGCAACTTTACATTGGGTCACCACAGAACATACAAAAGGAGACTCGTGCCCTTTGCTGAAGTGAAACCCTCCTTTTCTTTAATAAAAACATGATTAAGTGCTAATTATGGAAATAGATCATATAAAATGGATAATATATTTGAGTAAACATTACTATTGTTTTGTTCAAAGATATTTATAAATTATCACGGACTTAATATTTAGATGAAATTGGTGATATATGCTATTGAAATAATTTTACTTTGTATTTACATTGAATCTTTTTAAACTTTGGGACTCTAATTCATCATCATGTGGTATCATTAGAAGTTATCAGGGACTAACAGTTCCCCCTTTGATCTACAGATTATGGGGGAAATAGTTCATGGAGTCATATTGTCAAAACATAGAATATGTACATCTCTCTTATCTCCCAAATCCAATTCCTAATGGCATTGATCGTTTCTCTTTACCTTTAAACACCTTTACCACAAAGTCCTATTTCAATTCTTCAATAAGTAATTAGAACCGGCTATTTTAAATTCATCATTATTGTGTTACCATTATTCTTGTTTATGTTTGTATGTATGTATTTCTTGCTCTATGTTTTGTCATATGTACCACTATAAGTTGGCAGTGTTGCTCTATGTTGTCATTGTTTCTGAATTATTAAAAAAATAAACTGGACCACCTAATTTGGAGAATTCATATCCCCGCATAGTCTGGATTAGCAATGGTTTACTGTGTACAAATACATGCAGTTTGCACATTTAAAATAACTATTACTCATTAAATTAAATTTTTTAAAATATATTACTTTCCTTGATATTCCCTCAGATCACTTAATGGAAACTCCTCATCATCAAAATGGAATTTACAGCACTACCATGAAGAAAATGATAATGATACCCACTCAGGATCTGGATCTGAAGGTCTCTTGGCAGCTGTAATTGCTCTGGGCACTATTCTTGGAATTATCATTTTTGGGACTGCAGGATTTGTTGCCTACAGGTAGATTTAAATTTAAATGATTTCATTTTCCAGACACAATGCATAAACTTCATGCATGTATAGGATTTTTCAGCTGAAGAAAAACAGGATACAAAAGGAAAGAATAGAAAATACAAGGATAGAAAGCCTGATAAATAGTTTCACTTTCTCACTGACAATCAAGTATTCATAAACCGTATACTTATTAATGCTTCATTAGTAAGGCATGTTTCATTTTCAGCTCCGGTAAGAAGATCTGCCTGGCAAGTTTAAAGATCCAGTGTTCAAGTCCTGGTCAAGGAAATATTTATACACTTCTGATCTGCTTGATTCTGCCTTCCCCATCTCTTTTGTATTCGTCCATTATATGTGTTCCTATCCCTTTTCCTTATATCTATTTCCATGTTAATGAATATTTTCTCGCTATATGGTGGGATTTCGTGTTAGAATATGTGTGTGTGTATATATATATATATATTTATACATATACACACATATTTAAGGTAATCTACCGGTTAAGGTGGGTTTTTGGATGGACACAACTACCAAACAAATATTTTATTACTCCTAACAAAAAACAAAATCCATCATCCTACTCTATATCAGGTCCCTCTTCATCTCTGAGTACTTTCTTCCTCCCTTCATCCCGTCCAACATCCCTATCCTGTTCCTTCCCTTTCCCCTTTTGCCCAACATTCTCCCCTCTATCACAGTCTTCAACATCCCACTGCCGGTCAACACCCCCTTCATCCACTTTTCCTGCCTCCATAGGATTGCTCCCAACAAACCCCTCTCTTTGCCCACCATACCAAGTACTTCCTCATTTGTTTTCTTCTCTGTCCATTTCACCTTCTCCATTCTTCTCCACACCCACATTTCAAAAGCCTCCAATCTACGTCTATCCTCCTGCTTCAATGACCACGTTTCCACACCGTACATAGCTACGCTCCATATCAAAGTTTTTACGAGTCTTTTCTTAACATCCTTGCTCAAAGTCCCTGCCATCAACTCCCTCCTCCTTGTGAAAGCCTCTATGCCTAGCGCAATTCTTCTCCTTACGTCCCTACTACTTTGACCCTGTTGGTCCAAAACACTACCGAGATACGTAAAATGTTCTACCTGCTCTATTTTTTGCCCACCTATTTTAATGTTAAGCTTGGCCTTTTTATTTCTAGAAAATCGCATAACCTTTGTTTTATTAATATTGATTCTCATCCCATACCCATAAAATATATATATATATATATATATATATATATATATATATATATATATATATATATATATATATATATATATATATATATATATATATATATATATATATATACGAGGGTCATCCGGAAAGTAGTACCCGTTCGTGCCGCATGAAGTGCTGACGACGCGAGTAGCCGCTGGACGAGGTCAGATAGCTTCAGTGGCTTGTCTGCCTTCTCTGAGCCAAGTTGCGTGACGCTAGCATTGCCTGTGTTGTTTCTGTGATTGTTTACAATGTTTAAAAAAATTGAGAACGCCGCCAGTTGTGAAGTGAGGGCAGTGATTAAATTCCTCAATGCAAGAAACGTTCGCCCATGTGATATTCATCGCCAATTAAAGGAGGTGTATGGAGACAATGTAATGGACGAGTCGTCTGTTCGGCGGTGGTGTCGCAACTTCAACATGGGGAGGGGGAACACACACGACGATGAGCGTTCGGGGAGACCGTCTGTCATTACAGACCAACTGGTGAGCTCAGTTGACGAATTCGTGAGGAACGATCGGCGCGTCACAACTGATGACATCTGTGAGCATTTTCCCAATGTTTCTCGAACAATTGTTCATGAAATTGTTAAACACCATCTGCATTATGCAAAAATTTGTGCAAGATGGGTCCCTCGCGTATCTCAATGAGCTGGCGGCGAAGGACTATGCAGCAGGAATACAGAAACTTGTCACACGTTATGACAAATGCCTTAATTTGCTTGGAGATTATGTTGAGAAGTAGTTTAAAGTATCCTCTTTCAAATAAAATTTTTTATGTTTGTTAATATTTACTTTTGTGTCTTTATTTCACGAACGGGTACTACTTTCCGGATGACCCTCGTATATATATATATATATGGTGTTAGTGATTATATTGTCATGTAACTGTATGTTATTGCTATATATTTGCTACTTAACATATGTCTTACATATATTTTACTTCAGAAAGTGTAGAGCCAACGGGGGCAATGGGAGAGGCAGCCTTGAGAAGGGCTTAGTGGACCAAAGCAGTGAATCTGATAATAGCAGTAACGCTGAGAGGAAAGATAATGGGTAATAAAATAGTTTACAATTACCACTTAGACCTCAGATAGTTGATTTGGTTAGACGATAATAAAAAATGTGTTGAAATGAAAACAACATTGTTTTTGCTATTTTGTCACATTATATCTTTTAGATAAATGCTTAATCTCTTTCAGTGGCTATATAGTGTCATTATAGGTTGGTATAACAATATTTTTAAATGTATATTAGATGCTGGAAAATTTATGGTAGGCATTGAGTCAAACATAAATATGACTTCAACTGATTTTTGAGTCTTCCAGAAATGTTAATCTCCTGAGTTGAAACTTTTCAGGAGTGATGGATATTAATCTTAATTGGGTATTTAAAAATTCAACATATCGGTTTTTTATTCATTGCTTTCTTGACCTTCCAAGGAAGTGTGTTTGAGTAAAATTCATTAATGTTGATTCATATTGAATTATCGTCAAATGATTCAATGTGAAACTAATTTTTGTTACCAGTTTTGGTATGGGGAGGCCAGAAAAACCGCAACTTAATTAACAAGTTACAATTAATGCCTCCTAATATGGGTTTGAAATTTATTTTTCCTCATAAAATACCTTTTAACATTTTCAGTTTTTCTCATCTGGCCACTGTAGTAGTAATCCATGGTTCCCTTGTCCTTTTCCCACCTGCAGTTCCTATGGTTTTGGTTGCAGCTTTTAATACTCTTTTTTTATTATAAGTTTCCATTTTTGTTCTACTATACCCATTTCCTTGTCCTCACTCATATGCTTTTCAACTGCTTCTTGGTACTCCTTTCGCTTCATTGTAGTAGTTTTTATGGGAGGTGACCCACAGATATGGTCATTTACGCCATAAAGGTTGGATGGGAAAGGAAGGGTGGAGAGAAACCCAGCATCAGCATTAGCCTACTCTTGTCGAAAGGCACCAAGGTGACTGTGGTTTAACATCCCATCCGACGGACGTGAAATGAGATTTTAGGACTCTAAATACAATTCAGTAATCATTAAGTGTAAAATTAGATTCAAAAAGACAAAAGAAGGAAGGCCATTAAGGTGATAGAATATACAAGCATTAACTGGAACAACATATAAGAAGTCTCAAACAAAACTATAGGAAAGGTAAATAGAAAAAAGAAGCTAAAGGGCTTGATAAAATAACTTCTCACTTTTTTATATTTTGTGAGAATGACCCAAACTTTGAATAGAGCAGCATTGTGAGACATCAAGTGCTGCAATTGTCCTGCAATGAATTACTTTGCCAGCTGCGTCAAAAGAAGCATTGTCTCTTTTGGATGTTTTTTCAATAGGCAACTGCCAGACTCACTCAGAAATGTGGATGATTAAAAAATTAGGTAGTACCTTAAATACATGTAATGCAATTTAATGCATTTCCTTAAGAGTAATGTATTATTTATTTCACAATGACAATGTTGAAAACTTTTTATTTTTTAACTGGTTTAATATTTGTCTTATTTAAAAGTTGTTGACAATTAATAAACTATGCATGAGCTTTGACAATTATGTTTGTATAAGTGATCCTTAAAGAGTTTGTGGCTCATAGATTTTTATAATGAACATATTTTATGCACTTAATTGCATCTATAGGTATGACATCAATATTGTGTTGAATATAAGTTTGGTGTTTTATGACATAGAAAGCTAGAAATAGAAATTGACCCTAGTTCTATCCTAATGAAAAATGTGAACTACTTCCTAGGAGGAAATTAAAGATAGTGCAAGAATTTTGTTGCAGAAAGAAGTTGCTTATTATCGTATGCAATACCTTGAAAAGTAGCCATAAAAATAATGAAATCAGAAAAATATCTCCATAGTGGCAGGGTAACATCCGCACCTAACAATCCATAGGTTGCAGGTTTGATTCCCACTCAGGTGATGATTTCATCCCCCTCCACCCCCCAGGTCTGGATATTTGTGGCCATTGTTGTTATTTCATATTTACAGTCCAATTATAAATGGCCATACCTGGCTGGTTTTGCTTTGGTACTAAGTTAACACTTTAAAAATTGAGTAATGCTTCAGACTGCATCCTTTGCTCTAGTGTAAATGATGCATGACAATATCATTTTGCGTTCATATATTTAGGGATTAAAGTAACAATTTAATCATCTCCCACAATCTTATGGTTGGTGTAGGAGGCATGTGAAACACCTCATTGTGTTAAAAAGACATCCTGTCTTTTATTCATATGTACCTAACATTCAGTGATAAATTGGTAATGCCGTGCCATCTTCATTCCTCTCATTTTTCACTGTTATAAAGTCTCCCATGTTGGACATAATTTAAATGTTGACTACATTTGTATAATCTTAACATGGCATGCCCTTAAAATCAGAATTATTTTAAAGATTGTTGATTATAAAGACCTTATAATCCCAGCCAAATATGGCCTTAAACCAAATGGGATGAATAAACTATAATTTATATTCTATATCTATAGTTTCAGGCTTCACTTCGTGGAAGTAATTAATATCCATTATTAAGATAGAAAGAAAGACTCGTACTTTTCCACAGATTTTATTATACAGTACATCGCGTTTCACCGACTTGCAGCATCATCAGGTACAAATTTGCAAAACAGACAGAGCAAGCATATATACCCTCAGGACAGAGTGGGGGCGGGGAGGGTTGGAAGGATTTGAGGGGGGTGGGGGCTCGCAGGTGCGTTGATGGATTGTTTTTACCATTTCCAGGCTAATTTCTCGGAGAGGAGTGGGGAGGGGTATGGGAATAATTGCTCATTACAAAGTGTCGTGTTGGGGTTCACCAAGTGCCTTCTAATCTCTAATTGCTCGAGAGCGTCCATTTTTAATCCTTTTGGGAGTGTGTGTAATATCTCTGGGACAAAGTCACTGCTGTGGTTGAATTCTAGTAAATGCTTGGCGAAGAGAGAGTTGTTATTCTGATTTTTGTGACACCTAGCATGTTCCTTGACTCGTAACTTGATATTCCTGCCGGTCTGACCGACATAAACGCTGTTGCAATCCTCGCATTTCAGTTTATAAATGCCTGATTTGAGAAGGCTATCCTGGGTGTCTTTTCCATTGGCTAGAAGTTTGGAGAGGGTTATGGGTGGGTAGAAGGCTGCTTTGAGTGAGGTGGGTAGGCAGTTGGAAATCCTATATGAAAGATCTCCCAGAAACGGGATCGAGCACCACTTAAAATCTTTAGATACTGTGGGCTGAGATACGAAAATGCTTTTTATGGCCATTGCTTTTTGTTTTTTCTGTAGTAATGTGCCAACTAGTTTGGGGTTGAAACCATTGTTGGTAGCTATATTAGTGATATTCACGAGTTCAATTTTGAAGTTTTTGGGGGAAAGGGGGATGTGTAGGAGGCAGTGGATCATGGAGTGGAGGGCTGCGTGTTTGTGAGAAAAGTGGTGTGCGGAATCATTAGAAATTATATGGTCTATACAGACTGTTGTACCGTAAAATAAAATCTGTGGAAAAGTACAAGTCTTTCTTTCTATCTCAATAATGGAAACTATAATTTAAGAAACATTAAGTATTTTGAAATACTATCAGAAGTCTTTTGGGTATAGGAAGTATCCACTTATGCCGTTGAAGCTCAACTGAATTATTTTGGCTCGTCAAACATTTTATATTAAAGACAAGTTTGATTATTTATGTGCCTGTGAGTTATAGTACCTGTGAAAGTGATTTATATTTCATCCTTTACGTAAAATGTACCTGTATTCTTTCCTTTTCCAGTTTGAATGTTTTTGGATCAGAATCAGGTTCTGTAAAAGGTGAGCTGGATGGATTCCAGGATGAAATGCCATTTTCGGAGGCAGTTTCTCCAGAGAGAAAGAAATCTGTTGCATTTGCTGAAGAACCAGAAGTAATTCCAAGTGAAGAGGAGCTTGAAGGGAGTCCAGTAGATGATAAGGGAGCTGTTTTAGGAGTAGATGAAGATATAGAAGACCTAAGGATGTAGGGATCAATAAGTCAGTGGACTCAGTGAAGCCTAGATGCTTGATAGGAAGTAAATGGGCCTAAGACTATATTGTGATGGTGTGAAGGATTTCAGTGACTTGTATCAGTTTATTCAATTTACATCCAGCAAAATGGTGAGAGTTTGTTAACAGAAATATGAACTTCTCTCTTAAAAACCATATCAGCTCAGGGACTGGGATTTCCAAAGTATTTTTTTTTAATGAAATTATTCATTAAAAAGCCCACTTCGTTAGATCTTTTGAAGTGGAACTTTTTGAATTCTAATGAAAATGTCTTAGCCTACATGATTCCATGATCTAAAAAAATGTTTATCCACACAAAATTTAACATAAAGTTTTCAATTCCAGTTTTCCTTGGTTGACGTAAGTTATATTCTTTATATGGAAACTGTGGTGATTTATTTGCATAATCATTAGCAAGCAAGATTACTCTTCCATGCGCTGTGGAAAAATTGAAACAATTGATTTGTTTGAGGCGCTTTTATTCATATATATTATTTAATTTACTATTTTTTCATTCAGTCTCTGTAAATTAAGTAAATATTAGTAAAGTTCGTTAAGATAAATAAAATATTTTTGCTTAACATTGTGTGTAAAGGTATGTTTTTGAACCTTTCAAATTATTTTTATCCTTAAATATTATCTTGAATAATGGATCCAGTAAGACATATAAGGAGGGACATCAGCAGTGAACAGTTACATAAGGTTAAGACCATTTTTTGTGAGTAAGTTTTCCAAGTTTTAGGCAGTCTGCAAAGAATTCTCTTGGCATAGGTACTTGGCTCAACAAACTCCATTATCATCATTAACAAATAAAAAACCACTAACATCATGATCAACTTAAAGGTTGGTTCGGAAGGTAATGGTAGAGTTCACCCAACATTAAGCCAAACTGTATGTGAAATTCACACATCAGGGTAAGGAGGGCCAGTTCCTTTCCCTGTGCCCTCTATGGTTTCCCAGGAAGATCTGGTTACCGACAATTCATACAGCTTGGGTGAAGCTGAGGGTGTGCAGAGAGGCATGCCCGAGGATGGAACCTGGGCCCTCTGGTCAGTAGGCCAATGCTCTACCCTTGAATTACTGCATTTTCCATTATCAAATCATTATTAATATTGGTAATATACTGCTTATAGTAGTTTTTTGGATGAACAGAACCACCAATTAAATACCCTGACTATTCTAACAAAACACAACCTAACATCCTACTAAAAAACAAAATCCGTCTTCATCTCCATATGCTTGCACTTCCTCCATGTCTTCATTCGGTCCAGTATTCATATCCTAGTCATCTATCTGTAAATCCATCCATCTGTCATTAAACATCTATCCCAGTCTTCAGCATCTTATTTCCAATCAATATGGTTTGCATCTATTTTCTCTGTCTCTTTAGGATTTCTCCTAGTGATCCCCTTTCCTCCCCAACATTCCCAGCACTTCCTCATTTGTTTTCATTTCTGTTCATTTCACCTTCTCCATATTTCTCCAGACCTACATTTCAAAAGCATCAAATTTACACCTATCATCCTGCTGCAATGACCATGTTCAGTACATAATCATGCTTTATATCATAGTTTTGTGAAGCCTCTCTTAACATCCTTACTCAACGTCCCTTTCATCAACTCCTTCCCTCTTGTGAAAGCCTCTTTGTCTAGGTCAATTCTCCTCCTTACGTCCCTCCCACTTAGACCATTTTCGTCCAAAACACTCCCAAGATATGTAAACTGTTCTACCTGCTCTAGTTTCTGCCCTCCTATTTTAATGTTTAGCTTAGCCTTTTTCTTTCTGGAAAATCACATCGCATAACCCATGTTTTATTAATACTGATTCTTATTCCATATCTATTGTGCCGAATTTCCAAATCACTCAGCAATACTTGCAACCCCTTGGTGGATTGACAAACTAAAGCTTGGTCATCATCAAACCTAACTGATTTTACAAATTCCCCTCTGACTTTCTCTCCTTCCTCGAGTTCTCCCCATGCATCTTTAATTATTTCCTTTACATATTTATATGTTGAACAGCTCCGGTGATGATGGACAACCCTGCCTTACACCTCTCCCTAACACTGTCCATCCGTACACTCCATTTCCCACTCTCACCTTAGCAGTCAGAGACATGTACAGGTTGTGGATTAGTCTCTTATCCCTCCAATCTATTCCTATTTTCTGCAATATATTCATTAGTTTTCCCACCTCACTCAATCACACACCTTTTCTAAATCTACAAAACAGGCAAGTATATCCTGATTGTGTTCTATGCTGCTCATGATTAGTGATCACATTACAACATGGTATCATGTCACTCCCTTTCCTGAACCCAAACTGATCATCTCCTTTGTAATCATTTGCCCCGCTCTCCATTTTCTTGTTGATGATCCAGAGAACCAGTCAAGGTGCGAAATCAAACTTATTGTTCTTTAGTCCTCACATCATGTAGCCTTTGCTTTTTTGAAATAGGAAATAACACTGGTTTGACTAAGTCTTCCCGCCGAATTACTTTCTCATAAATGCTACAAATTAGTCCATAAAGAATCTTCCTCCCACATTTTTCTAAACCATGAAGTAGTTCTACAGAAATTTTGTCTACCCCCACAACCTTGTTTGATTTAATTTCCTTAATGCCCTTCCTATCTTCTTATGAAGTATGCTTGGACCTAAACTATCTTCATCTACATCATTTCCTCTTTGTATGTCTAAGCTTGTTGGCCTAAGTTCTTTATCATACAGTTCTCCTGTATATTCCCTCCATCTCTCTTGGATATTTTCTGGTTCAAATAATAATTTTCCCGACTTATCTCTGATTCTGACGATATTGATTAATATTCTCTAAAGCCGTAAATTGATTTTTCAACACTGTAAAAGGAAGAAAATGAAGGGCAATATTAAGATTTGCATGATGATTTAAGGGGAAAGTGAAGCCCTCATCAGTACAATTAATCCCTCACTGATGGGGGATTAACTTTCCCCGTAAAACACCACATAAATCCCAATATTCCCCTCCTCTTTTTTACTTTTACAGTGTTGTAAAAACCCCTTTACGGCTTAAGGAATTATTATTCAATAAAGACAGGCTTAGAAAAAGTCGTAAGAAGCTCAATTTATGCTTTCAATCACCTCGAATTGTAACACACGTTCACGCACGTTTTTCCCGTCTTCCTTCCCGATAGTATTTTAGCGTTCTTGCATAGCACACCAATTTCACCCTTCCTCTGCAAACTTTCCATGTCCTCGCGCAGCGTAGTCTTTCACTACGCTTCTTTTGCTGTATTTGTTATCCGTCTAAATTTATTATTTAAGTCTTTGTGCTTCCTTCTGCCTAACTCTTTGCTTAAATTCTTCCATTTTATTCTCCCATCTATCTTTGCAATCATCTCATCCGTGACCCATGGTTTCCTTGTCCTTTTCCCATCAACGCTTCCTATAGTTTATTTTGCGGCTTTCTTTATCCCTTTTTTGATATATTTTAATTTTTTCTCGAAATCACTCATTTAATTTCCGTCCCTCATAATTTTCTTTGCAGCCTGCTGGTACTTCTTAATTATCATTCCAGTAATGATTCCACATTCTATTTCCTAACCTTCCTCCCCTACCTTATCTTTTTGATTCGAACGCTATCCTTCATAACTACTAAACTGTGATCATAGTCCGGCATTAGCTCCCGGGAAAACTGTGCGAATTGATCTCGCTGTTCCTAAATCAGAGTCCAATCGTAATATAAGCTTACTGATACCTTTCTGAGTCACCTGGCTTTTTCCATGTATGCCTACACCTTTTGTGGCGTCTAAACCAAGTCTTTTTGTTGATTAATTCCTGTGTCCTGCAGAATACAATCGCCTTCTCTCCGCCGTCATTCCTTGAGCCTAAACCCCACCTCATCACAGCTCTTCCTTCGCCTGCAGCATTCCAATACCCCATTACTAACAAATGTTTTCCTGTAGAAATACACGCGTTTATTTCCTCTAACTGATCGTATACCCTATGGAATTCTTCCTCCTTTGACTGCTTGGTGGCATGGTACATATAGCTGAAGAATGATTACGTTCATCGGTTCTGCTTTTATCTCTACCAGAAATACTCAATCCGTTTCTTGCTCTATGTAGACTACGCTTCTTCCTACCTTTTTAATCAATATTATGGCAACCCCTCTTGGCTCTCGTTCCCTCCGCAGCACATTACTTTAGGTAGGAAAACAAATGATAAGATTTTGGGCATGACACATACATGAGGAGGAGAAAAGGTTGTTGAGAGAAATTAGATTTAGGCGGGAGAAGTTAAATGCAGGTGAGGCAATTGAATGCACAAAACTACATTAGAGGGGAGAATGCTGGGGTAGCGAGGTACAGGGAAGAAGAATAGGTATTTTGGATAAAACTAAGGGATGTAGGGAGTATGCAGAGCTATAAAACGAGTTATTGTAATATTCAGCATGGGATAAGATTAAGTAATCTTGTTGTCGGCAGCCAATATCATAATTGTAACAATAGAAGAAACGAGGAGTGGAATGTGAGAACGTTAATGATTGTAAATGGTTACATTACCTTTACTTTAATTTGATATTTTGGTTCCCTGAAAGCCAACGCTAGGGTATGAGGCAGGAAATGAATACAGACTAGAATAATTTTTACCCGAGTATGACCCTACCGCGGTCGAGCAATGTTATTATGATCCCCTATCGTTTGTGGAGAAAATGACATCTTCAATCCATGCGTTCTATACTTAATCTCTCTAATTTTATTTACACAATCTCTCCTACCGTAGTACGATGGGGGTAATAATACATTTTCAACATCATCGCTTAAGATATCTTTCCCTCATCCCTTCCCATTTCATAATAATCAGCTATAACCCGTTTACCTTCTCTCATTACCATTTGATCATAAACCGAGGTCATTTTCTCATTCAGCATGGGGAGCAAGGATAGTGTGTGTTATATTAGCCAGCGCTTAACACTACAGCAGTGTGCACTGCCTGGATCGATCGAAAAACAACCTTAACCCGGTGGACTACTGTTATCAAAAAAATTATTATCTATATCAGGCAATTATTATCTATATTAACTATAGCAGGCATAAATAGCCAAGTGAAATGAACGTGAGATGAGGGTGCGCCGCTGACGTGAGATGTGGGTGGTTTCCCAGCTCCGAAAGATCATGGGTTTATGTCCAGGTTATAAATTCGGATGGTACCAACTACACCGAAGCAATATGTGATTTTAATGGTATCAGAACTTTCTGGGTAATCACTGGTAGCGTAGGGAAAAGAACTGCCCTCCTCACTAGATGACTTTTAGAGAAAGGGCTTAATTTAATACCAAGCGTGATATATCCTTACTCATGATACCAAACACTGAATTAGTTAATATTGTTGATTGAATTATAAATAATTGGACTTTGAGGCATGCTACACAATAATTATTACTCACAATATATGCACGGTAAGTAGTTTTATAACTAACCGGAAAATACCAATAATTTTGTTTCGGCGGGCTAGTTTTTGCGATGTACTGGCATCCCCTCCCGCGGACTAAGGCTCGAAACCAGGCGAACAGTAGGATTTTTCAGCGGTATTTCAATCAATATTTGGGTGTTGTGTGGAGGGTACTTCAAATGGAGTGCGTCTTCCATCGGATGGGACGTTATATTGTGGATCCCTTAGTGCCTTTAGTTCAGAGTAATGCTAATGACAGGTTTCTCACCACCCTTCCCCCGTGCACTTTAAGTCCTAACACTCCCAAATTATCCGCCTATCCTTAATGACGCAAAAGACCTTAGCTGTCAGTGAATATCCGCTACCAACTAATATTAGTGATTCAGTGACTGTAGATTTTGGATGATGGCAGAATCTCAACACATACATTAGTGTTTTGAAGAAGTGAGAAGGAAAGCGGAGCCAGAATTTCTTAAACGCTATTTTTATTGTATATTTCAGAAGAGGGAGTGGATCCTTTTCCAAGAAATATAAACGAAAAAGCGATCCAAATTTAATTGGATCATTTTGATTGCATTTCAATGAAGTAACATTCCTTCCTTCGAAAAGCTAATATCATCACGTTTGAATTTATAATCTTTGGGCAGAAGATTCGCTTATAATATATTCCGGAAAGGCAAGTTCAACCAATTCAGCCCGAGTGGGAAATATATTTAATTTTTGAGATCAGATTCAAGGCTCTTCCAGCAGATGATAGGCAGTGTAGGAAAGCTTAAACCACATGGATAACTATTCAACCGGCACTGATGTCTGCTCGCATCGCAAGGTACAGAAAAAATCCACGGAGGACACAGAAAACCAAAACTCGACTTGGTTGAACAAAAATCATTTATTTATCTTACTACGGATTTCGTCACTTGTCGCAATGCAACCACTAAAGATATAAATGTTTCTTTTTAATACAATATGTACATCATATTAAAACAAAAAACTGAACTTATTTTGGTTATACTCACTGACCTACCACGGTGAGGAAGTCAACACTTGGTGAAATAGCTTCCCTAACAATATACAAGTTTCTTCTTTTAAACAATGCTTACACAATATAGTTTTCTTGCAGCTCACGACCTGTTTTGGTGAATGCGTCAACATCCCAGGGGACACACAGATGATGACGATAATCGCCTAAACCGTTTGTGAGCTGTAAACAAGTTCAACTATGGAAAATTACATGTATTTAAAAAGGAAACCTGCTCATCTTTTATTCTCATCGAGCCATGATATGTGCAGTGGAGTTTATTAACATTGAGGGAGTTAACATGGTAATCTTTTACTTTGTTTAAACTTTTAGCACAATGCGTTTCGATCCAATGAATCACAGAATTAGACAAATGCTCGCCTGTAGTTTCTCTGTTCATATCTTCAAGCGGGATGCGAGAGGAGGCCTTACCCTCTTTTATCCTTCTTCAAAAACTCTCTTTCAGCTTTTCCATTTTAGTAGATACCACAAAGCAGTTCAAAAAGTGATTTTTGAGTTAAGGGAATGGACAAATTCCATTTGTATTCCTTAGAAACAGAGTAGACCAATTTCAGTGAGTGAATAGGGAGCCCTTGTTTTTAGGGAGCCTCTTGGAAGTTTCTGCGCTATTTTTTCTGATAACATCATCAAAAAATCGTAATTCACAAGAAAATGTAGGCTTTGAGCGAGTAACCTTTTAAATTAGCAATAAAAGCCAGGTACAAGCAAAGAAAGACCAGCACATTGCTTCACAATCCGCCGCAAGGACGTGTGGCAGGAAGTATTAGGACACCAGCCTTTTGTAAAACATATGCTTTTATGAATAAGTATATATATATATATATATATATATATATATATATTTGCACAAATTTAAACACGCGTACACTAATATGTATGGCTATCTACGCCATTCACTAATGAGTGTGTTAGTGTAAAGTTTTAGATTTTATTTATTGGATCAAAAGTATAGGAGTGGTTATATTTAATTTTATTATAATTATATACCGTGCGAGTAATGAACGAGTACTTGAATCTGTCAGTGCTGGTATCTATCTCTCTTATTTTATCCTGATACTCCAATCTATCTCCATGAACTGGGGCCATTAGAATTCCCTCGGGGTCAATAGTAAACAATGGGGTTTTGGAGTAGTTCCCATCCTAAGACAAGTCATTAGCTGTGCATACCTACGTTCTTACTCAGCAACTACAGCAAATTGCTGCGAGGGAACTCTGTCTATCCATATTCCTCTCTTTCTTAAACTTTTCTTCACAAGACACGTAGTCATAAGTTTAAAATTCCGGGCTTAGGAGCCTTCTGAATTTGAGACCAGATTCAATTACAGTGAAAAAGAATTCTCTATTTGAACCTCAATTCTCACAATTGCGGCGATTGAATAGTCTTTTGTGAAAGCACCTTCTCAGTCCATCGATTATAATTGTCTAGAAACCACCAAACGTGTTCGACTTTGCGTAAGTCGGCTTATTAGAGGTTACCGAGTTTCTCCCCATCTCTCTCTCTTTCTCTTAATTCTAAAATCCTACCTACTTCTCCATACTCTCCTCTACCTGGCGACGCAATTATTTCAGCTTTCGGCAACTTCCCATGAAAATTATAAATACCAGACGAATTTGAATCAACGCCTCATGAAATCATTTTTCACCTTCAAACAGGAAGATTATCCAGCCTCGATTCTTCCCACAGCAACAATCTGAAGTATCTAGGGTCTGCGACCATTTCTTAAGCCTTAAATGGTCAGATGAGGCAATGATAACACCTGTTTCAATCTCTATCGTCAATATTACCATTAAGTGTCGTAAGGGACAAGTACATACGTTCCCCTCTGACGCAAAAATCTTAGTTCTGCCTCGACAAACAATAACTTCAAAGGTTTTTTGCAACAATAGTTGTGAAGTTCCTTAGATCATGGAGAAGTGATGAGGGCATATATTTGTGCGATAAGTCAATTATGTGCTCAGAGCGTTTTGACTGTACAGTGTGATAGTAATGAAAAACATCTGATCAGAACGATGCCGACGTCTTGGCAATGTTGCTGACTTCAGATTTAAAAATATCCCCATTAATACCCTTCTTATTAGCTTATTTTTTACTACAGAACAAACATTAAATAACGTATCACGACATACACTAACATATTTTTATAATTTTAATGTAACCTCCTTCCACATATTACGGACCATTAACTTTCGGTTTCTCCACTAAATTTTCAATGAAAAAATGTGGAACACATTACGCTTTTTTAAGCTAAAAACTAACCTAACTGAGGAAAGATAATGTAGACATGTGAAAAAAATACCTATGTATGTGGATCGTTCAATAACTCCCGAGGAGAAAAGGGAAAACATTATTTTGGTTGGAATTTGTCAACATAATCTCCTTTTAGCTCGATATACTTTCCTCAGCGTTTCTACCTGTACAACTTCTATTAGGCCGTGCAAAAAGTAGGATTTGGAAAGGTCCTCAAAATAGAATCTGTGTTGGCGATGACCTATTGGATCGACGTGAATCGTTTTCCACCGGGACATTTTTTTCAAGCGTGGGCATTAAAATAGTTACTAGGAATCAAATATGGTGAATACGGTGGATGTTGTAAAAATTCTAAATTTAATTCCACGATTTTCACCATAGAAACTTCGCAGGTGTACACCCGTGCATTGCCTTGATAGAAAAATATTTTTTCCTTTGCCAAATAAAAAGTTTTCTCTTTATTTCTTCGCTCGATCAATGCAAAAACGAAACATAATAATCTGCATTTATTTTTTGTTCTTTTTACAAGTAATCGATGAAGATGATTCCGCGTGCATCCAATAAAATCGTGGCCATTATCACCTTGTTGGCCGATTTAACCGTCTAAGCCTTCTTCGCAGCCGGATTGCCATTAGAAACCCACTGTTTTGATTATTCCTTTGTCTCTGGAGTGTAGTATGTGTAGTATTGTATTGATGTTTCGTCCACGGTTATGCATCAACACAGGAACGGGTCGGGATTGCGACGGTAAAGAGCCTAACCAACCTCCGAGTCATCACATATTTGGCCGCTGAAAGAAAACCTGATGAAAGACGATAGTGAAACGGATGACAAAAACCGGGGTCCATACGTACTGAGAAGCCAATTCAATAGAGCATGAAAAGACCTTAAGAAAAACAAAGCCCCTGGAAAGGACAAAATCGACGGAGACATCATCAAGGCACTCAGAATCAGAGCCAAGGACAATCTGTATGGAATAATCAAAGATAGCTACAAAAACGGAAGACTTCCTGAAGACTTTCAAAGGAGTGTCGCGATATCAAAGAAGACGAAGACAGAGAAATGTGAGGAACATCGAACCCTGAGTCTTGTGTCAAATATATCAAAAATATTTACGCAATTAATAAGTTAGAGGACATACCTGTAATCGCGTGTATTCTTACAGAAAAACATTTGATAGTGATGGGAGATTGGAATGCGACGGTAGACGAAGGACGTAGAAATGGGGGGAAGGAAGGCGACGAACCGACGAACGTAGTCATTCTTCAGCTATATGTACCATGCCACCAAGCAATCAAAGGACGAAGAATTCCATAGGGTATACGATCAGTTAGAGGAAATAATCGCGTGTATTTCTACAGGAAAACATTTGTCAGTGATGGGGTATTGAAATGCTGCAAGCGAAGGAAGAGATGTGATGAGGTGGGGTTTAGGCACAAGGAATGACGGCGGAGAGAAGGCGATTGTATTCTGCAGGACACAGGAATTAATCAACAAAAAGACTTGGTTTAGACGCCACAAAAGGTGTAGGCATACATGGAAAAAGCCAGGTGACTCAGAAAGGTATCAGTAAGCTTATATTACGATTGGACTCTGATTTAGGAACAGCGAGATCAATTCGCACAGTTTTCCCGGGAGCTAATGCCGGACTATGATCACAGTTTAGTAGTTATGAAGGATAGCGTTCGAATCAAAAAGATAAGGTAGGGGAGGAAGGTTAGGAAATAGAATGTGGAATCATTACTGGAATGATAATTAAGAAGTACCAGCAGGCTGCAAAGAAAATTATGAGGGACGGAAATTAAATGAGTGATTTCGAGAAAAAATTAAAATATATCAAAAAAGGGATAAAGAAAGCCGCAAAATAAACTATAGGAAGCGTTGATGGGAAAAGGACAAGGAAACCATGGGTCACGGATGAGATGATTGCAAAGATAGATGGGAGAAAAAAATGGAAGAATGTAAGCACGGAGTTAGGCAGAAGGAAGCACAAAGACTTAAATAATAAATTTAGACGGATAACAAATAAAGCAAAAAAAGCATGGTAGAAGATGCAGTGCGAGTATAAGAAAGGTTTGCAGGAGAACGGTAAAATTGGTGCGCTATATAGCAACGTTAAATCACGATCGTGAAGTAAGAAGGTATGTGAAAACAGTTGGAGGCAAGTTAGGTAAAATAATAGTTGAAACTGAAAAGATGTAAAAGAGAGGAAGGAATTCATAAAATAACTGTATGGTAAAGAGCATAGGCCAACATGGTTAGACATAGAAAGAGAACATAATGTAGAGGAAGACAGCTTAGGTCCAGACATACTTGACGATGAGATAGAAATGGCATTCAAGGAGATGAAACTAAATAAGGCCGTGGCGGTACACAAAATTCCTGTGAATCTACTAATAAGCTAAGGAAAATGTGGGAGGAAGAGGATATATGGAGTAATTTGTGACATTTTTAAGGAAGGAATCTGGCCGGAAGACTTAATGAGATAAGTGTTAGTTCCTATTCCGAAAAAGGTAAAGACTACATCATGTGACGGCTACAGAGCAATAATTTTGATTTCCCACTTGGCTAAAGTAATTCTTAGGATTCTCAAGAAAAGGATAGAGAGCAGAGTAAATGATTACTTAGGGGATGATCAGTTAGGAAGGATAGAGTTACGCGCGATGGCATTGCAGTGATGAGATCACTAATAGAGATAAATATAGAATACAATCAGGACGTATTTGCCTGTTTCATTGATTTCGGAAAGGCGTTTGATATAGTAAATTGGGAATAACTAATGAGTATATTGCAGAAGGTAGGAATAGATTAGAGGGACAGGAGGCTAATCCGCAACATGTACATATCTCAGATTGCTCAGGTACGAGTGGGGAACGATGAGCCCGGATGGGCAGTGGTAAGAAGAGATGCAAGGCAGGGCTGTCCATGACCACCGGTGCTGTTCAACGTATAGATATGCAAAGGAAATGATTAAAGATTCATGGGGAGAATTGGAGGAAGGAATAAAAGTTGGAGGAAAATTCGTAAAATCAGTTAGGTTTGCTGATGACCAAGCTTTAGTTTGTCAGTCAGTCAAGTGGCTGCAAACTTTGCTAAGTGAATTGGAAATCAGTGCGATAGTTACAGGATGAGGATGAATATAAATAAAACAAAGGATATGCGTTTTTCCAGAGAGACAAAGGCTAAGCTAAACAGTAAAATAGGAGGGCAGAATTTAGATCAACTGGAACTTTTTACGTATCTCGAAAGTGTTTGGGCAAAAACAGTATTGGGGACGTAAGGAGAAGCATTGCAACAGGCAAAATGGCTTTCAGAAGGAGGGGGAGTTGATGAGAGGGACGTTGAGTAAGGGTTTTAAGAAAAGACTTGGTAAAACTTTGATACGGAGCGTAGCTATGTACAGCGTGGAAACCTGGTCATTGAAGCCGGAGGACAGACGTAGATTGGAGGCATTTGAAATCTGCGTGTGGAAAAGAATGGAGAAGGTGAAATGGGCCGAAAGGAAAACAAATGAGGAAGTACTTTGTGTGATGAGCGAAGAGAGGGGTTTGTTGGGAGAAATCCTAAGGAGGCAGGAAAAATAGATAAAGGGCATATTGACTGGCAGTGGGATGCTGAAAACTATAATAGAGGGGAGAATATTAGGCAAACGAGGAAAGGGCAGGAACAGAATAGGGATATTGGACGGGATGAAGGGAGGAAGGGAGTACATAGCGATGAAGAGGGACTTTTTCTAGAGTAGGCTGTTGGGTTGGGCTTTGTTAGGAGTCACAAAATATTTATTTGGTTGTTTTTCCCATCGAAAACCTACATTAACCGGAAGATTACCTAATAGTAATAACGATTTGCGAGCCAAAAGTTCTTAGAGTTCATTTGTTAAAAATGGGTATTTAAATATCAAATTTACTGACTACATATCCTTCTGAATTAGTATTCTACCTACGAGATCGGGAACCTACATTAACCTGAAGATTACTATTAGGTATTACCTGAAGATTACCTAATAGTAATAATGATTTGCGAGCCAAATTTCATAGAGTTAATTTATTTAAAATGGGCAGTTAAATATAAAATTTACTGACTACACATCCTTCTGAATTAGTATTCTACTTCACGGGCGTACCTGTTTCAGCCACTGTTTTAATACTTCGAAACACCCATGTTTATTTTAAGGTTTGGTCGGACTTGATGCCATCTTTGCCAGTTTGAAAGAAAATTTAAACGTTTTTCATTCGCCAAATAAAGCCTTCCAACGAAAAGCTTGAACCTAGCTTCACAATAACGCACATTATAAACGAACATGAATTTTTGCAACAAAGATAACGCGTAGCATAGGTCTTTAGTGATAACGAAGTCAACATTTAGATGGATTACTTCTGGAAACATTAAGTTCCCGCCTCTGCGATACGAGGCATGCTTCCTAGAGGCGGAACAGTATCATCCACGGAAGTTTTCGTTCACACTCCGAACATCATGAAGGGTGATATTCGAGGATGTTCGATCTGTCGCGGTGCACGCCTGCGCCGGTGAGTACGTGGCTCTAAGGGTCCGTATCGCTGCGTTGGAGGGTATCGTGGCTGAGCTTCGGTCAAAGGTTGACGCGAAGGTTGCTCTGCGCGGAAGGTCCTGACTCAGGGTGGACATGCTAAAACTCGCCGCGTTAAAGGGGCCGCACAGATTCGTCCAAATGCAACGTGCAGCGGAGTGATCGAGAGACCGCCCGGAGTTCGATTTTTTGATGGGGGAGAGGTGCCGTTCCGGAAGCCGGGGAATTGGAAGGTTGTCTCGTGCAGTCGCGATGGAAAGTTAACGTTGTTGGTTGGGAAGTAAGTAGTTTTTGGGGGGAGGCGACCGACAGCTAAGGTCATTTGCGCCATAGGGGATGGACAGGAAAGGATGAAGGGTGGAGAGAAACCCGGCGTCGGCATTAGCCTACTCTTTACGAAAGGCGCCAAGGGGTCCGCAGTTTAACGTCCCATCCGACGGACGACGTACTCCCTCAAAGTGCCCTCCACAAAGCACCTCAAGTAGGGATCGAGATACCTCTGAAAAATATTCTTGCGGTGAGGGATGGGAAATGCGAAAGCAAACCTCATCCCCGTCTCCAATAGGTATCAGGTGCTATCGGAGGATAGCCCAGCGGTATCTGCAGCCCCTACCTCCGCCCCTGTGAGAGCACCTCCCAGAAGGAACCGTCAGAGTGGGAAGGGAGGATTCTAGTGATATGCAGCAGTAACGTCAGACGTGTGATGGTCCCATTACGGGAGAGGGCAGACCATGCGGGTGTGAGCCTACGCCCGACGGCATGGTGCAACCCTAGTGGCGGCGGTCCGCAGGTGACGAAGGCGGTTGAAGCAGCGGCTGCGGGCACGAAGCGTTCCAGGCTGCGGGTCTTGGCACATGTTGGCGTCAACGATGCCGTGGACCATTGATGTGAAGAGATTCTGTATTCCTTCAGGGAGTTGAATTCGGAAGTGAAGCGGGTGGGTGGTGTCGAGGAGGGTTGATGTGACGATCTCGATCTGCAGCCTTGTCCTGAGGATTGATCGTGGACCCCTGGTTTGAAGCCGAGTGGAACGAATCAATCAGAGGTTATGTAGCATATGCAGGGATATCGGGGTGTCCTTTGTCGACCTTCATCCGACGATCCAATCGTGTAGGAACCCCCTGAACCGTTCTGGTGTTCACTACACGTCTTAGGCCGCTAAGTGTGTAGCGGGTAGGATATTCGAGCATTGCAGGGCTTTCTTAGATTAGTGTAATCCATCGTGTAGATCGGTTAGTGGGTCTCTAAAGTCTTTTTGCTAAATTATGTAGCTTTTAACGAAAAGAGGTGCAGTGATAGCAATAATTTAACACCAATCAGATAGCATCGGATGGAAAATTTTATAAGGGATTCAATATTGATAAGAAGACGATCCTCGTTAAAAATTAAGAAAACCGTACTGCCAAGGGAACATTATCTGTATTGGCAGTAAATTGCCGAAATTTAAAATACAAAGTCGCTGAATATCATCATATTATTCAAAGCACAGGCGCAGATATAGTTATTGGGACAGAAATCTGGTTATCCACTGATATTGTTGACGGGAAAATTTTCCCAAAACCCTTTTCCACTTATAGAAATGACAGAACAAGTAGTATCGGGGGTGATTGTCTTTATTGCAGTTAAAAGTTCTTGCATCAGTAGGGCTGAGGTAATTCCGGGTGATAGTTTGGAAACCGTTTGTGGCTCCATTATAAGTCCTAAATCCAAAAGAATTTATGTATGCGCATTTTACAGATCGCCAGTCGACAGAGACAATTCAATACTGAAGTTAGGTCAGCAAATCAAAGGTTAATTTGAGATTTAAATTGAGTCTATAGAATCTAACAAAGAAATATTTCGATGCATTCCAATACAGAAAGCATAATCCTTCCGTAAAATGTCCTACTTTTATCGCGAATTGAAAAGCTTTTTTTCACAGCCGTTCCCTTAAGCTATTAATAATCCCTTGTTGCACAACTTATCTCTCTCTCTCAGGAAAGAAAAGGCTTGAATCGATTCATGAATTCAATATACGACCTTAAGGTTTATTTTAAGTCATAAATAAAACTGGTAGAGAAAAGACACTTTGCAATCATTAACAAAAACAGAAACATCTCAAACAAGTATTCCAAGGTCAGAGTTTCACTACTAGAATGTATAAAACTGGGAAATAACCTTGAATTTTGATAGGAGAGTGGAAATATAGCCTAAATAGATTACAGACCATGACAGATACAGTATATGCTTCCAAAAGCTGATTTTGGATTTTTCCTACTGCAATTTTAGCCTTGAGAATTTGATCGATGTATTTGAAAGGATACGAGGAAGTCGAGAATTTGAATTATATAAGATAATCAGCTACATGATAAATTTGAATTAATTCATTTTCTTCGCATGAAGCAGAATTTGAAATGTTCCATGTGATTTACTTTTATCAATTGTAAGGAATATCAAAATAAAATAAAATCTCCGGAACAAACTACAATTTTTTCGTTGATTTTACTGCGTGTCGTTAATTTTATAGAATGAATATTTTCTAAAATCGTCCCTTACTGCTGCGCTGATTCAGATTCCTCATTTCATTATATTTCAACCATCGGTTCAATAGTTCTTTTCTTCGATTTAATTACGTTATTCAATAGGAATATTAGCAGCATTCAATAATCATTTTTCTCTCATGACTTTTCTCACTCAATAGTTCAGAAATATTTGGTCATTTCTGCAATGGTGTAGTTTCCTTTTAGGTCCACCCTATTGGCCAATTCGGTATTTTTTTGAAGGTATTTCCTTTTAAATCTTACTGTCGGTTGAATTGAATCCTAAATGAAATGGAGAAATTACAGTGTTTTAAATTTTTGAAGAAAATAAGACTTAATCAATTTCAATATCCTAAATTCGGAAAAAAATAATTCAGCGAACGTCAAATAGGTAGTAACATGAAAAAGAGTCGATTAACTTAAACATTTTATCCCGCAAAAAAAAACAAAAGTTTCTACATCTGTCTTTAAGAATCATTTCGTCGTATTTATTTTTAACCGTTACTCATATACAGTGCGCTATATTTAGGTGCGCTACCACTATTTGGGCCACATGAAACAATGCAGCGAAACGATCAATTTGATGGAGACTTGATAGAGAGGGAATCTATCCAATAAGTCTAAAATGTGTACGATAAAATATTAAGTATAAATTGTATAATATACTCATACAGGGTGCACACATACCCTTCACGTTCTTTTTCCATTTTCGAGTATGGAAAGCTCAAAAACCCTCAATTCAATTCGGGGGACTTGCTCATTTTACTAATTTCCTACATAATGGTCTGTTCTTGGAGACTTCTTTCATCTCAGTCAATTCCATTAATTGCGCCCATTTCATTTCATGTATGCCATTCCTCTCCTGAGATTTCCAATACTCTTTGCCTTCATACTCTCTTCAATCATATTCACTCGTGACATTCTTGGTCTACCCCTTCCTCTCTAATTATCTACTTTCACATATTTCTTCGGTAATTAGACTCCCATCATTGCTCTTAACACAACCATACCATCGAGTCTCACTTCTTTCGTGCTTTTCTATAATCGATATATCTAATATATATATATTTTGCATGACCCATTCATTATGGGTCTCATCTCTCCTATTTTTACCGCAGATATTTCTAACACCCGCCGCATATATTCAACTTCTATGTTTATTATGGCATTTTCAACTCCCAATTTCGTAAGCTATGAATCATAGGTTGAACTGTATTGTATATAACTGAACTATATATACATGTATGTATGCTCTCCATCGATCGGTTTCGACCCCCTATGGATCCAAACTTCCCGTCAGATTTTGAGATATTAGTTACTCTTTGTCCATGATCTATCATTCACCTTCTTTCCCTCCAATGCTTCTTCATCCACTTGCTCATCTTCTTTCTCCTTACTTTTGAATTACTGGTCTCTTTGTTTCCACATGGGGATGGCTCACGTATGTGAGGTTGCCAAAGGTAGCTTGGAGTGGTCTGGGAAATGCATATATTATTTTGTACACAATCTTCTACAAAATTCTTCCAGTTACGAAGCCAGCGAGGCAAACTAGGAAAAATAGAAATCCTTAGGAGTATCGACATTTACAACTAATTTTTACAATTAATAGCAGTCTTTCGGTGACGAAAGTTTTAGATTAACACATTGACTGACCACCTGTAAATTTATATATCTCCCTTGACATGACGCTACTTTAAACCAAAACCAAAATAAAGGCATCTTCAATTCCGCATACTCCCCTGCTTCCTTCATTCCTTCCAACATTAATGGCTTTATCTACCCCTTTCTTGCTTGCCTAACGTTATGCCCTCTATCACAGTCTTCAACACCCCATCGCCAATCAAAGCGCTCTATACCAACCCTTCCTGTCCACTTTGGATTGCTCAAAATAATCCTCTCTCCTCCCCAACCACGGCTACTACTATTTCGTTTATTTTCCTTCCAGTAAATTTAATTTTTTCCATCCTTTTCCACACCCACATTTCAAAATGCTTCAATCGACACCTGCTTACCATCTTATCAAAGACCATGTTTTCATATCGGCAAAACTGCATTCAATTTCAAAGTTTTCACCCATCTTTTATTTTCACCCTTATGTAAAGTCCCGTGGATCGAATGGTGCGGTGGCTATCGTACTGGCTTCCCACCCAGAGGACCCGGGTTCAAATCCCGGCGATGTTGAATATTTTTCAGAGGTACCTCGATCCCTACTTGAGGTGCTTTGTTGAGGGCACTTTGAGTGAATACGCCGTCCGTCGGATGGGACGTTAAGCTGCGGACCCCTTGGCGCCTTTCGTAAAGAGTAGGCTAATCCCGACGCCGGGTTTCTCTCCACCCTTCATCCTCTCACCCTATCCTGTCCATCCCTAATGGCGCAAATGAACTCAGCTGTCGGTCACCTCCCCTAAATACTACTACTACTATGTGAAGTACCCAATACGAGGGAAATAAGAACATCTCTAGCAATATCAACCGATTTTCATTCAAAATTAGGCTTTCACTTCAGAAAAGCCTACGAGTGACATTCAAAACGTCTTCTTATCAAAAGAGCTCAATTAATCTGCCTTTTGTACTACATTGACTAGCTTAGAATATTTCTTGGCGCTACACATTACTCGTGATCCCTAACTAGCTCTGACGAAAAATTCTCAACCCTATGCAACATAGTATTACGATACAATAACTCACTTTTTAGCTCTGCATACTTTCTCTCTTCCTTAATTCCATCCTAAATACCCATTTTCCTCCTCACCCTACTTCATTTCCCCTGGATTCTCCCCTCTATTACCTTATTCAATATCGCATTGCCTCACATTATCTCCTGTATCAACTTGCCCTACCTTCTGATCTCTCACAAAAGTCCTCTCTCCTCCTCTACTATGGCGAGAACTTCATCACTGGCTTCCCTTTCCGTCCATTTTATTAGATTGATGGAGCTTAACTTAGGACATTTGTTGTCTCCGGTGCAACCTTATGGAATTTGCATAACATATTGAAATGAAATTATTGAATTAGTTATTCCGCACACATTATTTAGAAACACGATCCAGGTTTCGACGTTGAACATCATCATCAGGTGTTGAACGTCATCAACGTCAGAATGCCATCAACCTGATGATGACATTCAACGTCGAAACCTGGGTTATGTTTTTAAATAAAGCGTGTGGAATTATAAAGTGAATAATTAAATTTCATTTCATTTAACCTATGGCGTTGAATCTCCTAAAAATAATTATTACTGCTGCTTTTAATCTAACTCAGAATTTCAATGACTAAAAATGTGTTCGGAAATAATAAAAAAAACTGCATTATATGTTAACCCTTCGAATTTCAAGGAGGGGGCAAGCTAGAGGAAACGAACGCCGTAGAGGGTTGTGCGGATTTCTGGATTGTTTATCAAAGCGCTCAATTCATGCGATGATGCAATGTTTTGTTAACCTGCGCGATGTCCATCCATTTCAAATTTTGACCTCAGAAGCATAGAAATACGTAACTGGAGATGATGAAGCGGCAGAGACGACATACATACCTACGAAGATAACGTCACCCGTCAATCAAAATATCCCCTGACGATATATTGGTCAAAAGAGGGAACGTATTGCCATTCTGTATACTAAACTCCCTATTCACATACGATAACTATGTGCATAAATCTCGATGTGAAATTCGATATTTTCTTCGTCATTTCAGCACTGATAAATGAGTGTAACTAAAAATATGGCGAAATTAATTGAGTAGAAACATTTCGATGTCGACCATATTGCTCGTAAAGCTTTCGCCCGTATCGACCTAGTTTACATGGGTGAATTGTCATCTTGGAAGACATAGATTGCGCATCAAAAATGCTAATTTTTTCAAATGATGCCGAATGCCTCATAGTCTTCATTTTATCACCAAGCATATCATTGATTTGCGATGAGTTCCGTTTCATCCTGAAATAATCCCACATTTCCACAGATTCACACAATATTCTACACCCATACCATGTCCAAATCAAAGTTTCCAATCAAAACGAATGTTCGAGGGATGGAAAACACTGAAATACTCTGCTTGCATCGCAATTACAATGCTATTCCGTCCATTTTTATCGAAATTTTGATAAATCAAAATTATTGCAGTAGTCTGTTTGCATCGCAATGAAAAATTCGATTTTGTCTATTCACATCGAAAGTTCGACATATCGCCAAAAGTGCAGCATATTGATCACATCGTAATGTCTGATTCAATGCTACCTATTTATTCTGAAAGTTCAACAGATCGCCGATACTTGAGTATTTTGTTTACGTCTCAATGTAAGGTTTCGAGTAGACTGTCGTCGCGATGTTTGGAAGAGCGATAAGAGGGACGAAATAGGGAGAAATGAAAGACGGGGATGATGATGATGGCACAGGTGAAAAGGACGGGAGTGGAGGAGGGACGCAGAGGAGGTCTCGCTGAGGAGGAGGTCGGGAGATACGGAGAGGGGAAAGAGGGGGGAGACTCCACTCGCCGCCAGGAGATGGCAGCGGGACCGAGAAACCGGTCACGTGACTGGCCTCCACAAAGCAAAGGTCCCTCCACGGGCGCCAGTCTCGCGGCTACCAAGTAAAGTGCAGACGGCTTAGGGTTCCGTAGCCACCGATCCCGGCCGCAGCGGGCAAAACTGACGGACGGTGGAGTGTGTGTTTTGTATTTCGCGTTGAACCATTTGGTCCGGACTCCGAAAGCCGTTCTGGGGTCTTCCTCCGACTGTCGGGACTAGGCTGTCGCTTCGATCTGCCCCGACGGGAGATACCTCCGCCTCTTCGGTGGCGGAAGGTTTCCACGTCGCCGACCCACGGCTCTTCTACCGTGGAAGCCCCATATTTGTCCCCACGGTGTGTCGAGGTATTCCGTCCTCTCCTACGGAGACGAGCCGTTCTCCCGACAACAAAAGACGGCACCGGACGTTCCGGTCACGGGGAGACAGCAGGACCCCTTCCCCCTCCTGCCTCGGAGACGTCGGACGAGAGACGCCGTCTGGCCTTCGGCGGATCCGGGACTCTCTTCCTCCGCCTCGCGGCGACCGTCTCGCCGCGAATGCGCCGTGCCCTCTCCCGCGGGAAAAAGAGGTGGACGAGAGGGAAGGAGGGGTAGAGAGGAAACTATCGCGAGCTCTCCGCTGCGGGTAGTAGTCCATGTCGTGAGCCGCGAGTGAGCCTTCTCCACTTCCCGCCCCCCTTAAATTCTTCTCCTCCCAGCCCGCCCCTTAGCCCTCATCCCACACCTCCCCCTCCTCGGTGGTCGCCTTCCCACGAAATAAAGAGTGTTGTTGTTGCTCGGAACGGGAGGGAGTGAGAGAGAGAGAACGCCAGGAGGTAAGAGTAGGGGGAGAGAAGAGGTCTCGGTCGTTGAGAAATCCATTCTTTTCGCCCCGCTGGAAACTGGTGGAAGTGAGGGAGAGAGAGAGGAAAAATACGAAACAGGGTGAGGAAGAGTTGAGGGAGGAGAGAAGAGGTGGAGTACGGTGGAGGAGAGGAGGCCATGGAGCTGGTTTGTTTGGAGTGGAGCTTCTCTTAGTGCGCGCGGGGGCGGAGGTGAGGCGAAGAGTTTGGAGCGAAGCGGGGTGGGACAGGAGGGAAGGATGGGAGAGGAGAGGCGAAAGAAGGGAGAAATATAGTAGAGATATAGGCTCTGTGTGTGCGAGGACCTCCACTTCCAATAGATACATTTTTTCCTTCCCTTCACGAGGAAAAAATAGGGAAGATGAGGGAGAGAGGAGAAAAAAATAATGAGGGCAAATAAGGCGTGTGTGTGATAGAGAAGACGGGTGTTTTTCCCCGAAACGGTTACGTTTATTTTATTTCCCCTTCATTTTTTTTAATTTCCCCAGTTGGGTTTCCCACGAGGCCTTATCTCGCGCGCAACCTCCCCCTCCCTCTACCTCACTCGGGAGGTTGGCCAAAGATTAACGGCACGACCCTTGGATCCGGAAGGGGAAGGGGACCCATCGCAGTGCACCTGTTTACCCGAGGAGCGAAGGTGAGTCAATCATTTCGATACCGCTTTATTTTTTCCATCTGCTACCCGAATCTCTTTAATGGTTTATCCCAATGTATCCATTAATTTTCCCTCCTCGGCGATATGAACGAGTACCAACGGGAGCATGGAGCATTCTTTAGGCTGGGCTCTTAGCGTTGGCTGACTGTTTCCCATATTTTTGTGCTTCCCATATTTTTGTTGCGGTGACTGTTTCCCATATTTTTGTGCTTCACCGTTGGCTTCACTTGTGTTTGCCGAGTTTGAGTAAATAATAAAGTACTATCATCGCTCCCTAAATGTGGCATTTATTAAGAACGATCTACCGGTCAAGGTGGGTTTTTCATGGATACATTGTAACCATCCAATTCTGATGGACCTAAGCTCGGGTACATTTCTAAGGCCCTCCTAGCAAAACACCAAGTATATATTTTGGAAATAGGATTTACAAGGTACTATTATTTAACTCCAAAGACCTTCTGTCCCCCTTCATTACGTGCTACATGTATGTCTGTTATTTCTCTGTCTGTACCTCGTTGACTCAACATTCGCCCATACTCGTATGTCACAGTTCCCAACATTCCATCGCCAATCAGAATACCCGGATTTCACTTTTCCTGTCTTCTTTGAAATTCTACCAACAACTCTCCCTTCTCCCTCCAGCACGTCTTGGACTTCTTCCTTTGTTTTTTCGTATATTATTATTAAAATAAAATTGCATTGTAATTGGTGGCTTGTGGTACTATTATGAAGGAAAGGCAACGGGCATCAAAACGTTTCACGTTTAGGGAATACGCGATATCAGAATTATCTTTTTCCAATAACTATCGTAAAAAGAGCACTAACGAATCTTCGTTTGACGTCAGTATACTTTATTTGAGGCGCTAATCAAATAAAAAAAAGGGTAATCCCTTGAAATATACACGTATCAATGTCATTTAGCGATGTACGCTAGTTAATTTAGTGATACCTCTGTGGCATCTTTACTTACCGTATTTTCATCATAATTTCTTTAGCATAGTAATTTTTATTAAAGGTCCATGGGTTTTTAACGAATGAAAAATAATAAATTTTATTATGAGTAATTTACAGAAGTTTTTCTCACGGCGTAGCACGGTATATTTCATGTCCATTAAGTATTCATATTTACGCATATTGCAAAATCTTAATCGCTGAAAATTACAGATCACTATTTAATAATCTTTTTGCAATTTCAATTGATACCTGTTTCCCACTCCAGGTCAAAGTCTCCATGCAATCCTACACCGCAATACTAATGATGCGTCCAGCGATTAAATTATATATTTCCAGGCCTGGGTCAAACATTCAGTTATGCTCCATTCTCAACCTAATGGCTCTAGTCTACATTTCATGCTCTTTGCAAATTTCGCTCTCCCAGTTCAAATAGCCACGCCCCAGATAGCATCCCGACAGGGTTGATCATTTATGTGTTCCTGGATAAGACGCAATCATCAAGAAAGAGAATTCACTAGTTTCTTAACCACGTAACTTCGTATTCGCTTTCCTCTTCCGCTCTGTCGAATTTATTGGACACACAATGGATAAGTATCGTAAAAATGTACAATTTACGGCATCGAACATTTTTTTCAACAATGGCACTTCCTGGGAGCGATTAGGGCTGGTCATTTTATTCAAATTATGGTTGCTTTCAGTGATAAAAAAATATGCATATATAAAGTATACATACATATATATATATATATATATATATATATATATATATATATATATATATATATATATATATATATATATATATATACATATGTTTTCGTCGAAGTAACACGGAAGTATTGAATAACAAGCTTTGACAGCAACGTACAATATAAGAACACATAAAAAGATCACTCACACGTTATTTCTTGATCATTTCGACGGAATTCAACTCCATCTTCATCGGAAGAAATAGAAGTAATGGAAGAAATAGAAGCATGTAATCGGAAGGAATAGAAGCAGTACTTCTAATTCTCCCGATGAAGACGGAGTTGAATTCCGTCGAAATGATCAAGAAATAACGTGTGAGTGATCTTTTTATGTGTTCTTATATTGTACGTTGCTGTCAAGGTTTGATATATACTACCTTGATCAAAAAGTTCCCGGAATAACCACCGTGTGGCGCTCCCATCGTTCCGATTTGAGTTCTGTTTTTTTTGTTAAATTGGTACATCTGTTGTTGATATTCCCTTTAAATCTTAGTGTCATAACTTGACATTTGCAAAAGTTACGTAGCCAAGAGTACATCTATCTCTGTGTGTGTTGGCGATTTTTTACAATTTCAGAAATGGATTTAAATTTGCAACAACGAACTTGTATTAAATTTTGCGTAAAAAACGGATTTAGTGGCGCACGGACGTTGGAAATGTTGGAAAAGTGTTTCGGCAACGATTCTCTAAAAAAAACGGTCGTTTACCAGTGGCACGAGCGGTTCAGAAGTGGTCGTGAGTCAATCGAAGATGATGAACGCAGTGGCAGACCATCGACATCGAAAGTCGGTGAAAAAATTGATAAAGTGAAATAAATGTTGGTCAATAACCGCAAATTAACCATCAGAGAAATAGCGGAGGACTTGAACATTGCCTATGGATCCGCCCAAGACATTGTGGTTAATGATTTGGGTTTCCGTCGTGTAGCAGCAAAAGACCTCAATTTCATGCAAAAAAGAGACCGTGTTGACGTCGCAAAAGACATGATTTGCGAGGCTGAATCCGATCCCACATTCATCAAAAGGATCATTACTGGAGACGAGACGTGGGTTTTTGAGTACGACACGCAATCCAGACATCAGGCAAGTGAATGGCGTTCACCAAATGAGCCGAGACCAAAAAAACCACGTCGTTTTCAGTCAAAAAAGAAGGCAATGCTGACGGTTTTCATGGATTACAACGGTGTAGTGCATCATGAATTTTTGCCAGAAGGCCAGACAGTAAACAAAGAGTATTATTTGGGCGTTATGAGACGTTTGCGTGAAGCAATTCGCCGAAAGAGACCAGAAATGTGGGCAGAAAACTCGTGGATTTTGCACCATGATAACGCACCGTCGCACAGTGCTATCATTATTCGTAATTTTTTGACGAAAAATGCAACAAATACCATCCAACAGCCACCGAATTCACCTGATTTGGCTCCCTGTGACTTCTTTCTGTTCAATCGAGTTAAAAAACCTTTACGGGGAACGCGTTTTAGCAGCCGAGAGGAAGTAATGGAAAAATCGCAGGAAGCACTGATGGACATACCGAAAACCGAATATAAAAAATGTTTCGAGGATTGGATCAAGCGCTGGCATAAGTGTGTTGCAGTCGATGGGGATTACTTTGAAGGGGACAATATAGATTTAGATGAATAAACTTGTATTTTTAATTTTCTGAATAAATTCCGGGAAATTTTTGATCAAGGTAGTATATATATACACACACATTCAAACACGAAATCCCGCCAAACGGCGAATAAATACTCATTTATATAGAAACAGATATAAGGAAAAGGGATTGGAACACACATAAAGGACGAACACAATAGAGGTGGGGAAGGCTGAATCGAACGGATCACAAGAGTAAAAATATTTCCTTGACCGGGACTCGAACACCGGATCTTTCCACTTGCCGGGCGGATATGCCTTATATATACACATATAAATATATAAATGATATTATATATATAATAAGGACGGAAAATGCCAATGACTACATGTAATCAAGTAGTTAAAAAAATATAAATCCTCTCTCTCTCGTTCCTGATGCTTGAAAGCCAGGGGCATCGGTTTAAATTTGGTTTCCCGATCCTAAATATATGGTTGTCACTTAACCCACGTAATCATATACGTCAACACCGTTCGATGTGGTGTTAGCGGGGGCAGGTTGTTTTCTCAGATAGTTGCCTAGGCGCTATTATAGCTTTTTTCACCAGGGGATTCTTTTTAAGGAATTGGGCACCCTGCAATCAAATCAATTTGAGAAGGAAAAAGTGGCCGGGTGAGCGTTTAACCCTCAAGGCATGAAGCCCCCGTCCGAGAAGGGGTCTGGCGGACGCCCTGAGGCCCTGAACTCGGGAAACCCTTTCGTTTGCATCTCTTCTCACACGCTCGTCAACAGTAAAACATTCGTGATGGGGCAGTTTGACACGCCAGTGAACGCCATGCGCTATAGGTTCATCAGGATTCTTGTTACCTACTCTTGAAAAAAATTCATGCAAAAACTCCGTATAAGCAAGACAAACTGAAACACGTGACGAAAAAAACGCGAAAATATTGCATTAGCATACCTATGCATAATTATCAGAAATTTACATGTAAAACGTATTTCTGAGGCTTCCCGTTATTTTCAGGCATATTTAACAAATGTGTCTTTTTTTTAAGGAAAAAAATTGATATTCTTCGCTTGATTGACATTCCTCTTGGTCCAAGATATATGCAACTACACCGACCTAAAAAGGAGAAATGAAAATGGAAACCTGTTAATCAGTTACCCAGTTGATCTTTAATTTAATGTTAAACGCCCTGTGCTGAGAAAGTATTGGCACACGTAGTAAGTTAATATGTAAGAACATAGGTATGTTAAAGGGAGTTTTTTTTATTAAGATATGTTAAAGAGAGTACAGACGCACGTTGTGGGTTAGTTTGCAGGAACATAAGAATGCACAAGAAACTCCCTACAACTTTCCCTGCAGGGGATGAAAATTAACGTGATAAAAACGACGAAAATATTCTTTACGGTGAAATTAATGCTTTGCTAAATGGAAATAAAAACATTTATGGCGGTAAATGTTGAGTATTCATATTAGTAATTTCTCGAACCTTTTACGTCGTCAGTTATCTCCTTCTTTTATCAGCCATCCTCGCACTCCTCGTCTGCAGTTACTTGTAACGGAGGGATAGAGAAAAAATCCTTCGGAGCTTTGTAATTGTATTGGTAATTTAATTCCATGACCTGGGGATCGACTGGATATGCCATTTCCAGGTCTAACATTTCGAAACTCGGATCATATAATTAAAGTTAGAGGGAAGTTATGGATTTAATACTGGCTTTTATGTTTCCCATCCATCCAGGGACGAATTCCACAAATTGATGCCCACGACCATAATACCTTTTACGGAGGCTAGGTAACCATTTAACCGACGTCTTGAGATTTGTAACCGACTTCATTAAAAGATTTCATACCGCAAATCTCATTCAGTGTAATGGTAAGTTTTTATCGGTATTCTACCAGTTTAGTGAACGTTTTCCGATGGACACAGCCAATAACAACGCTACAATGACACCATCTTTACATTTCCTTGCCTCTTGTAACAAAATACAACCTGATATTACTAAACAGTAAGTCCCTTTTTAATTCCACGTATTTCCTTCCTCTCTTCATTCCATCCAACGATCCTATCTAGTAGTAGTCCTATCCCTTCTTATCTTATATAGCGTTCTTCCCTATATAACAGATCGCCAATCAAAATACTCTGCGTATATCTTTCCTACATCCTTTGGAATTCTCCCAACAATCCCCTCTCCTCCCCCACCTTGAATAGCACTTTCTCATTTGTTTTCCTTTCAGTCCACCTCACCTTTTCCATCTTTCTCCACTCACATATTTCAAAAGCCTCCAATCGATGCTTATCATCCTGCTTCAAAGACCTTGTTTCCGCGCTGTACATAACTACGCTCCATATCAAGTGCTAACGAGGCTTTTTTATAACTTTATTACGTTAGTCCTCTTCTTATATCCCTAATACTTTGACCATTGTAGTTAAAACACTTCCGACACACGTTAACTGTTTTACCTGCTGTAGAGACTGAACTCCTATTTTAATATTTGACGTAGCTTTGTTCTATCTTTTCTTTCTTAAAAATCGCATTAACCTTCGTTTTTTACATTCCATTCTCATCCCTTACTTATTTCACTGACTAAAAGATCGGCTGATTTAAAGAATTTACCACAGACTTTCATTGTTATCCCCAATTTTTCCCATGCTTCTTTAACAATTTCCTTCTCATTTTCGTTGAAAAGTACCAGTGACAACCCTCTTTTACTCCTCTTCTCAATATGTCCCTCCCGGATCTCCATCCGTGACTCCCATCTGAGCATTTTGGAGTATCCGAAGGTTGCGAATGTCTCTTATTCCTCCAATTGACTCCTATTTTTTGTAACACATTCATTAATTCTAATCAATTTACTCTATCAAACGCCTTTTCGAAATCTACGAAACAGGCAGATACATTTTGATTGTATTCTATGGTCCCCTCGATTAGTGATCTCATTACTGCAATGACATCGCTCATGCCTCTCCCCTTCCTAAACCCAAACTGATAATTCCCCACGTAATCGTTTTCCCTTCTCTCCATCCACTTGCTGATGGTCCTGTGATCCACATCATCCGCGTGTGAGATCAAACTTGATGTTCCAGAGTCCTCACATGCGGCTGCTTTAGATAAATGGTACGAACTATTCCAAAAAAACTCTCCCTTTGACGTTTTCCTTAATCCTTTAGTACAAGTAGTTCCGTAGAAATGCTTCATTCCACGATCTCATTTGATTTCAATCCCGGGATGCCTTTGCTATGTCCATCTCGCCATCACGGATACCTAGACCTAACCTAGATAGGTAACCTAGGCAGATACCTTTCCTCATCTATGGTATATCCTAATTCTTTGTCTAGGCTTCTCAATGTCACTCAAGTAAAGAAAACGGATGACTACACGCTCTCTTGTTCACTAAATGACGCCATTTTAAGAATTTAAAACGCTTCTCGTTCTAGCATAAGCGATAAAAACATATTTATTCTATGGTGTCGTAATATTTTTCTAAAATACTCGTAAATGGTACCCGCGTATTTTGATCTCAATCATCTCCTTCTGTGTGGTTTCCCAGTCTCGGAAAAAGCACGTCACCATGAAAATAAAGTATTATATACTATATAGTTGACTCATTCTACGAAGCTTTTGCAATGACTAGAGTGGAGTTTGGGGATATTCAGCGAAACTGCTTCTCTTGGGTGGCCGTCAATTATACTTCACCTCTCCCAACTGGATTGAGATCTCTCCTACCGCTTGCGAATTTACGAGAGACTTTCATTTCATGGTCCAGTGAAATCAAAAGTCGGAACTCATTTGAGTAAAGAAATAACACGAAACTACCCACACTCTACACACCATTAATTCATACACATGTGAAGTACTTTGCTTGCTGGTTTTTTGCGCGGTTTCACTCGACGATGATTCTCAATTTTTGTTTGCAGTTCGTTTCAACAGCTCGATTAAACGAGTTCCTACATCTGAATCACACACACACACACACACATATACATATATATATATATATATATATATATATATATATATATATATATATATATATATGTATAGTTTTAGAAACTTACCTTGATGTATGGCCATTAAGTATATATGTATATATCCAAGACTTAGGCAGACCGTCTCTCAATGTAGAATCATTGAACTTTTTGTGGAATTTTACATTCTTTCACGCCCAATACGATTCTTTCATATTTTACGGAGTAATTGTATTCAAGAGATTCTTTAGTAATATCTGAGACTCTATCTTGATATTTAAATGAAAGTCTATCACTGTAAAATGTCGACATCTTGCCTTTGAACTTCCCGTTGGTTATAAATTAGCTAGGAAAATGATACAACGGATCAGCAGTAAGATGTGGATATCGCCCTCGCCTGCTATCCCAAAGGTCGCGGGTCCAAGTCCCGCCTCGGATATGATTGTATTTTTTTATTTTACTTATTTATGTACCCTGCAAGCCTCCGCTAGGGTGTGTGGCAGAGGGTGAATACACAATAGAATTATTTTTGATCGAAAATGACCCTACTGCGGTCAAACAATGTTATTATGATCCCCTATTATTTGTGGAAAAAATGGCATCTTAAATCTCTCTGGTCTCCCTAATTTTCCACTTAATCTCCCTAATTTCACTACCGTGGTCTCTCCTGCCAAAGTGCAATTGGAGTAATAATACATTTTCCGCATCACTGCAACAGAGACCTTCCAATTTATGCAAGAGATTCAATCTGTAATTTCACCTCTCTCTGAGTTATCCCCAGCATAGCTGCTCTAATATTTTGAATACGCTACTAAGTTTATCAAAAAAAAAACGTTTTACAAATCTAGCTCCTCTTCGCTGCACGCGATCCAATTCGGCAATTAATCCAACTTCGTGAAGATCCCATATACTTGCAGCATATTCTGAGGCCTAACCAGCGACAGATAGCATTTCCCTTGACCTTTTCATCACATTTTACTACTACTCTTCTAATAAATCCTAATTTTTTGTTGGTTTGTCCTTATATTCCCCGTTTTTATTTTACCCAGGAGAGATCGTGAGTGAGGGTAACGCCTAGGTATTTAGTTGAGTCAACACATTCCATTTCGGTGTTCCCAATACAGTAAGCATTTGGTAAGGAATTTCTCTTTTTCCAAAAATTTATCACTACGCACTTTTTTAAGTTAAATTTTAATTGCCAAGTGTCTCACAAGCGTTGCATAGCAGTGAAGCCATCTGATACAGCTCTGTGCCTTCAGGATTACAGATACCTCTGCTGACCATTGCATTATCAGTAAATAAACGTATCTTACTAGTGAGTACGGAGTCAATGTCGTTAACGTAAAGTAAGAATAAAAGAGGTCCGATGACGCCTCCCTGGGGAACACCTGAAGTAACATCTTCTGCATTTGAGCCAACTCCGTCCATGACTACTCATTGAACCCGACCATTCAAAAAGTCTTTAATCCAATCCCGGATTTTAATATCTATGCCATGTGCTTCTAGCTTTGTGAGTTGTTTACTATAAGGTACTTTTTCGAAATATTTCTTAAAATCTAGCAAAACCGCGTTCATTGGAACATTGCTCTCTCCCGAAGTAAAAGTACCATGAACAAAAAGCGCAGGTTGTGTCTCGCAGGATCTACCTTTTCGGAAACCATGCTGATTTGTCATTAATAACCCCTAATTATCGAGGTGTCTCACGATCAAATTAGCAAATATATATTCCATAACCTTACACGAAATGGATGTGAGGGAAATAGGTCTGTCATTTCACGGTTCCTCCTTGTCTTCGTTTATAAATATTGGTGTAACGTTAGCCGTTTTCCAATCCCTGGGAACCTTGTGATCTACCAGGTACTTCTCTAATATCATAGGTGTTGTGTCATCTCTAGTGAATTGGCCCTTGGGAAACTTGTGAAAAGGAAAAGAGTTAGTCCGAACCCAGGGGATCATGGACAACCAAAGGCATCCGGATAACAAAATAAATGTCTATTGAAAGTGCAACAATTTCAGAGCGTAAAAATCATTCGCCTTGACTGGGACTCGAACCCAGATCCCTCAATATCCGGTCGAGTGCTTTAGCCACTTAAGCTACCGAGTAAGAGGACGCCTCGGTAGCTTAAGTGGCTAAAGCACTCGACCGGATATTGAGGGATCTGGGTTCGAGTCCCAGTCAAGGCGAATGATTTTTACGCTCTGAAATTGTTGCATTGAAATGCACATTAGCGGATGACTCCGTTAAAAGTTACTGTTGCGGCATCTCCCGCAGTTTCTTTGGAATTTGTCTATTGAAAGATAAATAAACATCTTTATGCGGGCGAAATTTAGACCATAAGGTCCCTTCTTCTAATTAACCCTTCGTTAAATACATAAAAACTACAATAATAATAATAATAATAATAAGAGGCAATATAAATCGATATAAGAAAAGAAAGTAATGGTAAAGCCATACATGTAATTACAGAGATAAGCATCATCCCATATTAGATACTAATGGTATGGTCCATCCTCTATATATGTAGTATTCAGCTATAGTATAAATTGGTCATAGAGTTAAATTTGCTTTGTGGTTTGTTACCGTTTAATGTGATTGTATTTCCTTTTCGTGGGTCGTGGTAGCCAATGGGGTAGAGCGTTGGACTAGTGACCGGAGGGTCTGGGTTCGATTCCCGGACAAGTCTCTCTGGGCACCCAAGCTATGTGATTTTTCGGGTATCTGATCTTTCTGGGAAACCATAACCGGCACAGGGAAAGGAACTGGCCGCCCTACACTGATATGTGAATTACAAACGCCGTCGGGCTTAGTACTGGGCGAACTCAATTATCACCCACCAAACCGACCTTAGGGTTGATTATTGATGTGTTTTTAGTTTTTATGTCCTTTTCTTGAACGTACATATTCACCATTTGTATTTTTTCATGGACTAAACAAAGTCCCGCTACCATGTTCTACAGAATTTTTCCTTCACCACTCCATTTATCTAAAAGGTTACAGTAATTTTGCATGAGAATCAACTTAATTCATCTCACATCCTTTCAAGTACAATGCCAGTGTTGATTATTTGTGTCATTCCGTACATTTCTCAAGCAGTTAAAAGCAACTCGGGCTTGGATGCAAACAATAACACAAAATACCATATGCTTTACGGAAGTGGATTGCATCATTGTTTTAGTTGGAGAGTAAGGGTGTCGATTGATACGTAGCGTATGGACCCGAAAGAAATAAGTGCCAACGGTTTCCCTTAAAATGTTCCAAGCACTGTTGAAGAAAGCGGACGACGTAATGGGAGAAATCCTAGTGAAAAATGACCTGCCAAGGCGTTAATGGAGCTGCGAATTTCTCACTTCATTTGTCAAGTCCTCGAAAAGTGGTTCGCCTTCTGATGCGAGGCGGTTTCCTTTCCCCCCTCCATTCCCCTGTCAGTTGCGCAGCTATGACAAACGTTTATTTTGAAAAAGAAATACCTGAGCTGTGGCGCTTAAGAGTTTTTATACATTTGCTCCTGCAGGTAAAATGATTTAATCAAGACTAATACTTATAAAAATTCACGATTTCGATTCTGATTGATAGTCCGTGAAAATCCAGCTGGCATATTGATGTCTCCGAGGATCCTTGTTACTCAATAGCCCATTTATTTCACACTACGGTTTTATAACCGGAAAGAAAGGCATATATACCAATGAATTAAGGTTTTAATGAAGTTTCTATTTTCAGTCGTCACTTCTTGGGATTGCATTGCAAGATAATTATACAATGATTGAGGCGATTGTGCCTGGTAAAACTTTGTGAAACTTTCATCGAAAAAAATATATCGTATTGTCTTACAAGTTTTTCTGCGTAAAATTTATTCTTCACCACCTACGTTTCGTTGAACATTATCCATTGAAAATGGAGGATGTGGAGCTATTGGCTGTTAGAGAAATAATCTCAAGGGAGAAGATCCTAAGGCCAATGAATTTATTGGCCTTAGGATCTTCTCCCTTGAGATTATTTCATTATCCATTGACCTTGGTCTCCAACGAAACGCCAGCGGTGAAAAATGCATTTTACGTGGAAAAACCAAGTTACTAAGTTTTTCATTTCAGACAATCTTACATTGTATCTCATAAGGTTCCAATTATTATGGAAGGAAATTGGAAAGATCAAAAAATATTTTTCCAATAAATTGAGTGCTCTCTGTAGAACATTGGAAATACAATTTGTGCTCATGCATGTACTCAATCCTGTATTGACACCTGAAAGTTTAGCCTATTAATTTTTATTTATTTTTTCAAATTTATTTATATACCCTGCAAGCCACCTCTGTAGTGTGTGACAGGGGGTGAATACACACCAGAATAATGTTTACCCGAAAATGACCCTACCGCGGTCAGACAATGTTATTATGATCCCCTATCGTTCTTGAAAAACATGACACCTTAAACCTATCTGTTCTACACATAATCTCACCAATTCTATTGACATTATCTCTCCTACCCTAATACGATGGAGGGTGGCGGTGTCTTGCAGGGTACAGTAATAAATAAATAAAGAACTATCGTATAAGGTATGACACTAAATTTCAATGCAACAAAGAAAGCTATGGAATCACATATTCATTATTACTAATTGTATGATAACTCAATTAGGGGGCACTTTTTAAAATTAAAATTCGAAAGAAAGATTTTTTTTGAGAAAATGCAATATAAACGAACCATATATAGTGGTACCGCTCTTACTAATTTAAGCCCGTAATCCCGTAACTTCATTAATTTTTTTAAATCATGATGGTTCACATATTATTTGTCCATGCCAGCAAACAAACCCTTATTTAAAAAAGAATTATTGCCATATAATTCCGCCATTAAAGTTAGGCTGCACACATCAAACAAATATTTTTTGCGTGCAGTCTTAGTGTCAACTTTAGTAAATATTTTTAACAAATGCTTGAAAGATTTATGTATCCCTTGGTCGTAAAATTTCACGGACTTCTTAAAATTGGCAGTGACTATAATATGTTGAGATTGTGGAAGAAGTAAGGACTGAAATTGAAAATGAGATGAAATTCAAATTATTCCGAGGAGAAAAATATTCAAAATCGTTTTCTGCATGAAATTTCATTATGCACACTTGAATACCTTCGTTACGACAAATATATTTTCATTGATATTTTGGATATTTCAATAGATGCAAATATATAGGATTCTATGTTGCTGCTTTAGGGCTTACTGCACTTGCGAGGAATTACTAAATCATACTAATTCACATGGGACATATTTTGGAGTTGTATCCCTCTATTAGCAGGAAATAATTTACTCAATTCTACGTAGAATACAAGTGGACTCGTTGCTTATCGGAGAAGAAAATATATTCTTTCAAATAAGTAGTTAGTATCTGATTTCATAGAAATATCGGTAATCATTGAAGTAGAACAGGTAATTGCAACTTTTTCTTGGATGACAAGAAGTGTTACTTATCTCTTTAAAAATGACATTACTTCCATTGTTAGAAACCATAGAGTTAATTCAGATTTCTAGCACCTCCTGAAACTCATATTCCAATTTTCGGTTGAGTGATCTACTCGGCCTATTTTTTTATGACTTTAAATTTTTTACTAATTGATTACTAGTCTTGACACGACGGTGGAAAGATTAGTTTTAATTAGGGACACTTTAACGCTGCAATCTTTTCTGATCTTAAATATCTGTCACTCTTAGCCCGCTTGCTTGGGAAAGTGTCGGACACTTAGATGGCACCATGGTTGCATCTATCGTTAAATATTACTTCTATTAAATGCTTTGTTTTGTTTAATGCCTATAGGAAACAAACATTTAAGTAACAATTGATTTTAATGTTGCATACCATCAGTCGAATTCTCCCATCCATATGTCTTTGAATTGGATTACTGGAGATCGTGCAGAAGTAGAAAATGTAGTGCTCGAAGGGGGAAATTCATTGTTTTGTAACTGTTTTCATGGCGGAATATGTTCAGTGATCCAATAGCAAACGCAGTATGGGCTTGGATGAATTAGGAGCCTTGCAGAGAGCGTGAGATATTTAGGAATGGGCTAAATATGACATTTGGTAGCAGATTCGTCCGCCGGAATGGTCGTACAGTCATACTAGTACTTCTTCCGCGGTTGGAGGACAGAAAGCGAAAATTGCTCCCAAGTTATTTAAACTAACGACAGAATTGCGACACTTCCCTCAGAGTTAATTGGAGGCTCCAATGAAAAATGTATCCTAGATATGTCTGCACGTTGTCCAGCAGGCCAATGTAGGAGGGTGTGGTGATGCATAAAATCAAGTCGTAAATGAAATGAAGGCAGAATGGAACCGCCACTTATAAAAATGGCTTCCATTATTAGAAATTTAAATAAATTCATTTTAGAACAAATAATTTCAAAAATGGTAGACCCATTAACTTAATTTAAATTGTTGATCATTTGTAGGTCGAATGGTGTATTCATTCATGCTTCGGTTATCGTGAGTAGTGCTCGGGAAAAAATATTTCGAAAATATCCTTTCGGCAATCAATTTCCGCTGATACATTTACAGGTTTTTTAAAAGCCTATTGAAGGTAGGTTTTTGGACGTTCCCCAAAGGCAATTATCTTCTACGTATCACGAGAGATTCCTATTGTCCGACCTATATTATTTCCTTCTCCATTCCGCTAATATTCAAACCTAAACTCCGGTTGTTGTGTCAGATTTAAATGATTAATTCCCCACTTTCATTTTTGTAATTGTAATAAATGGCTTGTTGCTGGTGTCTGACCATGCACAAGAATGTATACGGAGTTATCCGATGGTCATTCAAAGCTATCTGCAAGTTCTGAAGCCGGCACTGAAAGGCATTGATCATCTTTTCTTTAATAGAGGCAATTACTATCTCTTTGACCATTCGATTTCGAATATTTTTACGTAAAAATATTACAAACATTCGAATACTCGAACAAATGTGTATTGACGTGGCGTAATATGATATTTTATTGAACAATGTTAGTACCTCTCACGCGTTTACAAATAAGTTATTTTTTATTACGCGATTGAGAAAACCTTGTCGTGTAAAACTAAGAGATTCAAATAATGAGATCGGTGAGTACTTCCTATGGTCGCAGAAGCCTGTAAAAAATGCATGGGTTGCGGGTCTTCTCTTAGGACCAGGGAAAATAAACTCGCTTTTTATGAGTTTCCAGCTCATTTGCGATACGCTCCGCCTGAATGGTCACATCATTCTATCTTGCGATACAGCTGGGGTCATTGTCAAAGTCATCTCATTACTCTAAGTTCCATCGGGAACGTTCGTAATATTTCATGTCGACACTGCCGTAGCTTTTATGCGTGCAAACAAACTATAGGTAAGTCTGTTCATCTACGGTTGCGGAAAAAGACAATGAGTCACTCTTTATCGGATAAAAAGCAATCCTTTGCGTAACTGCTTATCTTGGACGCCGTATGTGTGCCAGAATGATGCCAGATAGTTGTCAGGAGAAGAGAAATGTTGGCTAGAGATTGAAATGGAAAAGTACATTCATCGTCGGTCTGAGGCTTTCCTAGAGGCAAAAGAGCAGATTTATTATAGGCATAAGGTGATCAACGGACTAGGAACATTGAAATAAAAATTGGGTAGAGGTTATAAATTATACCAGTGAGGGTACCATGAGCTATTTAGAAAAACTTTTTAGTACATTATGATAAGGAATCTGCTCATTGAAACGTAAATGTAGAATTACTTTTCTCGGGTTTTAAGCGTGGTCAGCAGCAAATAAGAGCATAATTAATGGAAACGGAGTGTGCATGAAAATAATGGAAGTAAAATTGATAGAAAAAGGAAAAAATGAAGAAGTGCTTCGAAAGGGGAGTGAAGGGGGGAGCCTCTTGAAGAAACTTTCAAGAAGAAGAGAGGAACTAGTGGGACACATGGTCTGCAGCCTAAATAGGAAATTTAATCTAAAAGAAGAATACGGAAATAATAATGGGGCACGTGGATGACTTTTTCAGTCAAGGAAATAGGATGACTAGTGGTCGTAAAAGTCAGAGGGATATATTAAGAAAAAAAGGAAAGACAAAGAAGGCTTTCTCACCAAAGAAACAACTACTGGCGGAAGATAGTATTAGCATGGGCATAGGAAAGCGATTCATTGAAGGGGTCTCCTTTTCTACAAATGTTAGGCGGACGATACGGCGACGGACGGTATGGAGAAGGCTGAAGCAATGGAAATGTGGTCAACAGAAGAAAGATGAAAACACAATATATATGCACATTGTGAGTATTTGCATTTATTTTGTATTTTTAGTACCCTAAAAGCCACCTCTACGGTGTGTGGCAGAGGATGAACTCACTACACTAATTTTTAAACCAAATATTTTAGGTACTCTTCTAATACATCCTTATTTTTGCTAGCTTATCCACATATTCCCCGTTAATGTTTCACTCAGGAGAGGTCGTCAGCGATGGTAACGCTTACGCATTTCCATTTCGATGTTCCCGATGCAGTAGGCGTTCGGTAGGGAGTTTCTCTTTTTCAAAAAATTCATCAATACGCAATTTTTTTGAGCTCAATTCCATTTGCCAAGTGTCGCACCAGCGATGTATAGCATTGAGGTCGTCTGATAAAGTTGCTGTGTCCTCAGGGTTATAGATATCACGGTAAATCACTGCGTCATCGGCAAATAAACTTATTTTAATAGTGACTACGAAGTCAATGTCGTTAACATGAAGTAGGAATGAAAGAGGTCTGATAACACTTCCCTGGGGAACACCTGGAGTAACTTTTACTGCATTTGAGCTAAATCCATCATTCACTACTCTTTGTACCCGACCGCAAAAAGTAAAACGTCTTAAATTCAACCTCGGATATTTATATCTATATATATGCTTCTATCTTTGCGAATAGTTTACTATGCGGTACTTTATCGAAAGATTTCTTAAAATCTAGCAAAACCGCGTCCACTGGAACATTACTCTCTCCCGAGGTAAGAGTATGATGAATAAAAAGCGCAGGTTGTCTCTCATAGGATTTACCCTTTGAGAAACCATGCTGATTTTTCATGAATAACCCCTAATTATCGAGGTGTCTCACGATCAAATTAGTAAATATATATTCCATAACCTTACTCGAAATGGATGTGAAGAAAATAGATCTGTAATTGCTTGGTTCCTCCTTGTCTCCGATTTTAAATATTGTTGTTACGTTAGCCGTTTTCCAATCTGTGGGAACCTTGTGTTATACTAGCGATTTCTTAAATATGACAATTGGTGCAATTTTCGACGTTAGTTCCTTACAGTCCTGTAAATACCCGCGCGGGTGTTTGGTTGGGCCCAGAGGATTTACGTATGAGGTTTAATCTGTTTCAGAAAACGTTCTCTTCCAGTATATGAGATTTAAATGTTGGGTATCGGTTGACCGGCACGATTAGGTAAGCTATCGGAGGCATTCGGTGAGATAATGGGAAGAAACTTCTAAAGATGGAATTGAATAAATTAGCCTTTTCCAAACTGTTGGCTACCATTTCGCCTTTATCATTTTTGAGTGAATTAACAGTTGACTTATATCCTTAAACTTATCTGACGTACGACCAAAATGCTTTTGGATTTTCATTCAAATTTTCCGTTAAACTTTTCCTTTTGAATTCGCTTAACGCTCACCAAAATTTATTCTTTGCATTCGCACTAGACATTTTGTAATCGTAAAAGATCCCAATATTTTTGCCGCTAGAGATATCATGCCTGATATTATTCATCTTGGCGTGATATAGCCGTTGCAATGCATTTCTAACATTTGCGTTGTGCCATCTATGTTCCGGGTTATCTTTTAAAAAATTTACTACGAATGAAATTGATGACTGTTGAGTGCGTGTTCTAAATGATTGATTCAATGTATCCTCAGTAATTCGCTGATTACTATTTTTTTCAAATTTGCAAAATAATTCTATCGCTTGCACTTTATGCCATTATAGTCCCCTTCCCCTTCAAACAAATCAATTTTCCTTTTACGCTTCTTATTTCTGACTCAATATAGCGAGGGAACGAGATGGTGCGGAGGCTAACGTACTGATTTCCCACCCAGAGGACCCGGGTTCCCGGCGGTGTTGAATATTTTTCAGAGTTATCTCGATCTCTACTTGAGGTGCTTTGTGAAGGGCACTTTGGGTGAGTACGCCGTCCGTCAGATGGGAAGTTAAACTGCGGACCCCTTGGCGACTTTCGTAAAGAGAAGGCTAATCCCGACGCCGGGTTTCTCTCCACCCTTTATCCTTTCCTATCCATCCCCTATGGCGCAAAATAGCTACTACTACTACTACTCAATGTAGCGAAAACTTAGCATTTATTGCTGTGTTGTCACTAATTCATTTTTAAGTTCCAATAATAAAGATTTTTCGGGTATATTTATTGCCAGCAAATAAAGAATATTATCGACCCTAGTTACAAGGGACTCTGACCCTCGTAAGGGACAAGTTAATTACAAGGAGTTCGACACATTACGCAAAGAGTAAAACAGGAATAAGTATTTCAAAAATTCAGTGACAAGATTATGGCAGACACTAGACGAGGATGTTAACTAACTGGACACAATTCGAGGCAAAATAATATATTGAAAACCCATGAATCGTAAGCAGCGTAGAGGAGCGAGATTTGTAAAATGTTGTACTGTTAAACTTAATAGCGTATCCAAAATTTTAGAGCAGCTAGGCTAGGAATAACTCACGGAGGGAAGGCTTAATTACAGATCAATTCTCTTACATAATTGAAAGGATGTCTCTTTAGCAGTGATGTTGAAAATGTGTTAGTGCTCACGTACTACGGTAGGCAAGATCATGTCTATGAAATTCGAGAGATTGAGCGTAGAGTAAATAAATTTAAGATACCATTCTTTTACGAACAATTAGTAATCAGAAAAACGTCGGATCCTGGCAAGGGCCAAAATTAGTCTTGTGTATATTCACCCCCCGCCGCACACCCTAGCGGTGATTTGATGGGCAGTTAATATACTAATCATCATAATGATTCAAGGAACCGTAGAGAATGTGGATTACGGAGGAAGGCAAAGGAAGACACGAGATTTGCTTTTTCAAAAGCACAGGATAATATTACTCAAAAGGCACTAATCACAAGCACTGACTGCACTAAATCATTCTTCAGCTCTACATATTTCAACTTATTTGTTGTAGTGTTAGTTAGAGTTAGTAGGGAGGCGACCGACAGCAGAGGCCGTTTGCGCCATTAGGGATGGTTAGGGATGGAGGAAGGGTGGAGAGAAACCCGGTGTAAAACTGGTACACTCATAACGAAAGGTGCCAAGGGGTACGTATTTTAACGACCGACGAAAAGCGTATCCATTTAAGTGCTCTCCGAAATTCACCTCAGGAAGGAATTGGAATGCCACTGAAATATCCGGCCACCACCGAGATTAGATTTCTACTTCTTTAATCTCGCGTAAGATGCCCTCGTAATGGCAACGCGGTTCACGAGAAACAGGAATGAGAAGTCAGATACGAAAGTTAGATGGAATTCACCAGGACAGGTAGAGCTTTTAACCTCTCTGCAAATTATTATTTTGGATGAAGACAATGAAAGTAGTGGGGACATAAGAAGAAGAGTTGTGCTGGACAACAAACTTTCCCAAGGAGGTAGTTGATGACAGGGATACCCTCAGTAAAGATCCTAAGTAGGGATAAGTAACAATTTTGATATGGAACTCAGTTTTGTATAACGTGGAAACCTGATTGTTGAGGAAAGATGAAAGGCGTAGATAGGATGCCTTTGGGTCGTGGACACGTAGAAAAAATGGAAAAAGGAAAATGAACGGAAAGAAAATTAAATAAACTGTACATGACGTGGTAGGGGAGGTAAGAGGGTCGTTGGGATAAATTCAAAGGAAGCAAGCAAGGCGGATGCAGAGGGCTTTTATTTTGGATGGAATGTTGAAGACTTGGGCATAGGGTAAAATGTTAGGCAAGCAAGGTAAGCAGGTGGAAAAGGATCGGCATGGAGGACGGAATGAGACAGATATTATTCGGATTTAAATACGAATTCATTCTCAGGTCAGAAATACCTTCGAAACGCCGCCAAGGAAATTAAGAGTCGAAGCAGTAGAATTAGGAAAACCGTGATTGTTCATTTATAAACACGAACGAAATAAAATAATCAAATATGTTATGGGACCGTTCTAACGAATCAATCCATGAGGAACATTTTTTGATTATGTTTTCCATTGCCTCTATTTGTGTTCCCTTCGCGAAATATTTGTATTCCACAGTTAGAATTTATATGTGTATAATTTTAATGCATATATACCAATCGATATGGGGGCCTCATTTTTCAGGACAAAAAACATGAATTACTAAATCGGATTAAGGTTTCTTGGTCTCAATGCCTCGCTTGTCGATCGTAATAGTTTTAAACGTCAATGACTTCCTACTTCGTAAGAGTGTTTAGAAAACATATTCCACCACCGTTTGTTTAACAAAAACTCTTTGATACAAAATCCGTTGAAATTCTTGGGAATAAATAACATTTATAATCACCTTCACACGGATGCTATATCAAAAGAGAAAGCCACTTTAAACAAAATCCTTTTTTGCCTGCTTATGAATTAATGCAACCAAAGTCAATAAAATCACTACAATAGAATCAATAGGTTCATAATAGATACCTTGAGACTTATTCCAGCTTAAGGCATTGCAACAGTGAAAATGGCTGCCATTCATAAGACAAACCAATGAAGAATCAATTGCAACTTATTAGGTAGCATCTCATAGTATTAGTAATAGAAGTAGAAATCTAGAATCGCAAAAGCAGAACAATCAACGTATAGAATCATGGCAGTTACTATCTTACTCTTTGTCTCTAAATAATTAAGGTGTTCATCTAAATAAAAAGTTGATTTCCAAATTAAATAAATGAAGTATTGGTGCAACAGATCGGCACTGTGGACCCGAAGATTCAAAACGGGATGTGACGGCCGCTTTCAAGTTGTATTGGTGGCCACACACTACTGTTTCTCTTATTCAATTATTACGTGCGTATCCTCACAAGCACAACAGCTGTATCTCCAGACTAATACAGCCAGTACATTGTCCTCGTGAAGTTCCCTTAACTGACCGCCCAGCGTGCGACTCGAAGCAGAATAGCTCTCTGCACCTAAGTGTTTTTTTACCTCGTGGAGGGGAGTGGGGAGAGTTCATTTCCCGACTCCCTCTAAATTTCACCTAGAAGGCCGTAAAAACTCCATTGTCCCTCCGAGGCTCTCGCTGAGCAGCCCCTTTTGTTAATTGGTCGGCAGACCAACGCTTGCCACCCCTGCCCATCTTTACGCCTTTCAACCCCTCGCCAACCCAACATGGGTGGGTGGGTCCTCTTATTTTTTCGCAGGTGTAGCCGCCCGGAGGTGTGTGGGGGAGAGAGAGAAGGGAGAGGAGGAGACTGGCGGGGAGGGAGTAGCGGGGCGACCCGAGCCCTGGGTGGGGTGGGTAGAGGAAGGCCCTCCCCCTCCTGGTCAGTCAGCCCCTCACCATGGTGGAGAGGCGGTCCACTCCTCTTGGAAGCGGAATTTCCAGAGAAGAGCCCTGAAGGTTGCGGCTGGAGCGTGAGGACGAAGGTGGTGGCGGACGCCCGGTCCTCCGCAAGTCTCCTCGCCTCTTCGGGACGTGTGCTTCTTTGCCTGTGCAACCCTTGTCCGGGAGGTGGAGATCTCTTCCCCGAGCCCCACCTCGTTTGCCTCCCGGACGGAAGAGCTGAGCCGCCTCGGGTGAATCGTTCTCCCTCTCCGTTGGTCCAGGATCAAGGCTTAAATTTTGGTGGTAGCGATTGCGCATCGATAGTGGACAACTCGGCCCTCACTCTTCGCCCACTGTTGTTAAAAATCTCGAAACATTGGAGGCCAAGAGTTTAGCTGGACTGTGATAGCTAGAGCTTTTAAAAACCTATTCGCTCTGAAAAACATTCGCGAACCTTGTTTGGATCGTGCTCACCTCATCTCATCCTCACGATTTCGTTTAAATTGACGGATCCTCATTGTACACGGTAGGGTATTCAGGAGCCAATGATTATGCTGACCGTCGAGGAAAAATATGACCAGGCTGGGAGTTAATAAAGTGCGTCCTTGGCCTGCATTAATGATGAAGATGAACAAAAAGAGGAAAGTGCTGTGAAGATTTTCGACAGTGAAAAGCGAACGAGAGCAGGAACAGAAATGTCTTTAGGATAATATTGAATTAAAGTGCATGTTTGAGGAGAGCAGAACGGAGTTCACTTAGTCGACCATATTTTCATGCTGACTGGATTGTAAACTTAAGTTACTTTTGGGAACCTGTGGTGGTTCTTCTTCCGCTGAGTTAGGTTGAAGGCCCTACGCCAAAATTAGAGGCATGGTGCTAAAAGGTAAAGGCATGCGCCCAGATGTTGCGCGCCAATTTTTCGCGCGCTCTGTCATGAACGTGATTTTAATGACATGCGGGTGAAGAGACCCAAGCGCGAACCCGGCATCGGAAGGGATTTGAAAGTGCCGAAAACATACGCGGACTCAGCGGTGCCGCCGGAAGCCGGAGGGCAGGAGAAATCTTATATGGCGAACATTCGGACGAAAAAAAGTCGGGGGTGCTTCAAGCGTTATGCGTCATCGTTTTCGCCGACGACGACGGGCGAATTTTTGTGTGGTGCGCAATAATCTGGGGACATTTCGTCTAGCCAAGCAGTTCTGATTCCTTGAACATTGAAGAGTCGCTCGACGGTCCTCGAACTGCGGCCTGCGTCCCAGCTAAGCACTTTTCTGACTCGTTGGAAGCAATTCGGAATTTCCGAGCAGCCCTCAGCTGTTCTCCCCGTCGCGATACTCCGAAGTGCGCGTCTCGCCCTCCCTACACCTCCTCCCGCATGAGAGCTTCCCACACCCGAGTCAGTTGGAGGAAGAGGAGGGAGGAAGGGTGTGTAGGAGGAAAAGGAAAGAAGAGAGAGAGAGAGTGAGGCGTCTAGCGGACGGGACGCCCTCGTTGTGCGGCCATTTAGGTGTCTGAGATCGTGATACGCGTCGCAGACCTTCTTTTGTTTGGGAACCTTGTTTTGTTTTTTCCCTCGTATCCTCCTCCGACTACATCACCCCCTCAAACCCCCGCAGCCGGTGCGTGGGCCGGGGGGAGAGGGAGCGAGGATTTTATACTACTCAGAGGAGGGGGAGAGTACGGGGGGCCTCCTAACCTCCCTCCAACCCGTTGGGGAGGGAGGAAAAGGGTTGAGTCGGGAGGCGCGGGAAGTTGTCCAGGAGTGTGGGGGAAAAGGGGTGAGGAAGGGTTTGGTTAGACGTGGAGAGCCGGGGCAAACGGCGGGTGGTGGGAGGGACGGCGTAAGAGGGAGAAGGTTTAGGAGGAGGGGATGCGTGAGTGTCCCCGCAGTCTGCATCCTTAATGGGGGCGAGGGGGAGTGGGGAGGGCGACCGCCGCGGAGCTCCAGGATAAAGACTCCGGCGCGTGGCCCGAACCGGAGTACCTTCGTCGTCGGAGGTCCGCTTGCGGGGAGGAACGCCGTGTCTCGCGCCTGTTCGTCACTCCGTCCCGTTCTCGACTATTGCTGCCCGAGAAGAGTCGAACTCCCGACCACGATCCCTAATTTGCCCTGGGATGTCGCCTCCGCCCGGGACGGGGGTCGGAGGCGGAAGAAGCGGTGGCTGAAGGCAACGATGGATGAGAAGCGCCGCCCTACTCCTCGGCGGTGGTGGACCCCCACTCCCGTTTCCCTCCACCGGACCAATCCTCTTACCCTCTCGGTCGTCTCGCCGCAGCGCGAGTTGCTGGTGGCGGCGATGGTCCTCTTCCTGCTGCTGGCGTCTCCCGCCCCGGCGCGGTGCCGGAAGGGCGTCGATGGAGATGAGGCCGCGCTGAGTGGACGGAGCGTCCAGGTACGTGGGCGGTTATGAGGGGATCTCAAGAGGTAGTGGAGGGGGACCAGAGAGGCGCGGGGCAAGCGTCAGCCTTGGCTTTGCGTGGCTCCCGAGATTGCCCCGGAGACGGACGGCGAAGAGTCCCTCATCCCTGGCCGTGTTTTTGCCGCGGCGTGCTTGCAGCACCTCAAATGTTCTTCCGATTAGTTCACGCACGCTTAGGCACGCACGTTCCGATGCAAGACAAAGGTAGCCGTAGGTACGTACTCAGGGAGAAACAGTACGAAAAACGCTCCTTTCCAAGTATTTCGAAAAGAAGTTCTTGTTTCATTGTTATGTGCCAAATGGATAAAGATTGAGTTTTGCGAGATGGGAGGCAAAGCATAGACAAAACATCCAGGGTTGGATTAAAGACTTTTTAAATGTTCAGTTACAAATGAAAAACAAATATTGGGTTTGATATCTCTAGCAACAAATTAATTGAGAACACTTGTGATTACAAAATATCTTAGGCGGATGCCGAGATTGAAATTTGGAAAGTGTTAAGCGAATTCAAAAGGAAATGTTTAGCGGATATTTTGAACAAAAATCCGAAAGCATTTTGGTTGTACGTCAGATAGGTTAAGAGAAATAAGTCAATTATTAATTCAGTCACAAATGATAATGGCGAATGAGTAACCAGCGATTTGGAAAAGGCTTACTCATTGAATTCCTTCTTTCAAAGCGTCTTCACCAATGTCTCACCGAATGCCTACGATGACTTACCAAATCGTGCCAGTCAACTGATGCCAAGAAATGAAATCTCATATAATAGAATAGAACGATTGTAGAAAAATACTAAGCTTGATAAATTCTTCTGGCCCGATGAAATACCCTATCGTATATTTAAGGATATAGCTCGGGAAATGTCGCCGTATCTATGAATAATATTTAAGAAGTCGCTGGTAGATCACAAGGTACCCAGAGATTGGAAAACGGCTATTGTAACACCAATATTTAAAAACGGAGACAAGGAGAAACCGAGTAATTACAGACCTATTTCCCTCACATTCATATCGTGCAAGGTTATGGAACATATAGTAGCTAGTTCTATCGTGACTCACCTTAATAATCAGCATTTATTAATGGAAAATCAGCACGGTTCCCGAAAATTTAGAGACAAGCCTAACTAGCGACAGAGAACATTCCCTTTTGCCCTTTTCATCACATTTACACAGTACTCTTCTCATAAATCCTAATTTTTTTTATGTTGTCCATATATTCCCAGTATGTGTTTCATCCAGGAGAGATCGAGAGTGAGGGTAACGCCAAGGGATTTAATAGAGTCTACGCATTCCATACCCGACCATTCATAAAGTCTTTAATCAAACCCCAAATATTTTTATCTATGCCATATGCTTCTAGCCTTGCGAATAGTTAATATGAGGTATTTTGTCGAAGGCTTTCTAAAGATCTAGAAAAATCGGGTCCGCTGGAACTTCGATCCCTCCCGAAGTAAGAATATCATGAATAAAAAGCGTACGCTGTTTCTCGCAGGATCTACCTTTTCGGAAACCGTGCTGAGTTTTCATTAATATCTCATGATTATCGAGGTGTCTCGCGATCGCATTAGCAATTATATGTTCTATATCCTTGCAAGAAATGGATGTGAGGGAAATAGGTCTGTAATTGCTCGGTTCCTCCTTGTCTCCGTTTTTAACAATTGGTGTTACGTTAGCCATTTTCCAATCCCTAGGAATCTTGTGATCTACCAGCAACTTTTTAAATATTATTTCTAGATACGGCGCAATTTAGAATATAAGAATTCTTTAGAATTTGCAGCGAGTATATGGGATCCTCGCGAAAGTGGATTAATTGCCGGATTGGATCGTGTGCGACGTAGAGGAGCTAGATTTGCTAAATATTGCTATGATAAACTTAGTTGCGCATGAGCAACTTAGTTACGTACACAAAATATTACATCAGCTAGACTGAGAATCACTCACGATACCAAGGTTGATTGCATATTAAATTTCTTGTATACATCCGTAGGACATCTCTTTTGCTGTTATGTTGATAATGCTTTATTACCCCCATCGTACTTCTGTGGTAGATGAGATCATGTCAAAAAAATTAGGGAGATTATGTGTACAACAGATAAATTTAAGATTTCATTTTACCACGAATGGTAAGGGATCATGATAACATTTTCCGACCGCGGTTGTGTCATGTTCGGGTAAAAATTAGTCTTCTGTGTATTCACCCCCTGCCACACAATTTAACAGTGGCTTGCAGGGTACATAAATCTGTATTGTAGCTGAAGTGATAAGTGTTTTATACCTTAGTAGTACTTTATTCTTTTACAGTGTTTAGTACTTATCAGTCTCCAAAATTCTCTCATGACATTCGCCCTAGATATCTTATAATCTATTATCTAATCTATATAATGTCCCATTTCGTTGATTGGACATTCAAATCCCCATCGGTTATAACTTATCAATCATTGAATTTGGATAAGAAACCTTTGATTTGCTGATCTATTTCTAGTACTGAATTGTCTCTGTCGACTGGAATTACCTCAGCCGTACTGATGCAAGAATGTTTAACTGCAATAAAGACTTCACCCCGATTCTATTTGTTCTGTCATTTCTATAAATGGAAAAAGGTTTTGGAAAAATTTCCTCTTCGACAATACCAGATTTCTCTCCCAATAATTATATCTGCGCCTGTACTTTGAATAAGATGATGATATTCAGCGACTTTGTATTTTAAATTTCGGCAATTTACTGCCAATACAGATAATGTTCCCTTGAAAGTACGGTTTTCTTAATTTTTAACGAGGATCGTCTTCTTATCAATATTGAATCTCTTTAGCTACGTAATTTGGCAAAGGAGACTTTAGAGACCCACTAATTTACCTACACGCTAGCCTTAACTTTAATCTAAGAAAGCCTTGCATTGCTCGAATATCCTACCCGCTACATACCTGGGGGCCTCAGACGTGTAGTGGACATCAGAACGGTTCAGGGGGTGATGGGAGACTACTCGAAGTGCCCTTGGACGCCCACGAGATGGAAGGGAAAAGTAGAAGGGTGAAGAGGGGCAGGGTGTCGCCCATTGGAATCGATAATTGGGAACAAGTGGAAAGCTGAGCCGATCATGGTAAACAAAGGGGATACAGAGGGGATGAGTCATGACATACTATTCGCGGGAATTTTCAGGAGAAACAGTTTTATTTGGACTCATTTTCGCCACGCTAAAGATATCGAAATTTGTGAGAAACCTAATAATTTTTCCGGGCAACTTACTAATCGAATCCGTTTTGATTGTATAGAAAATCATGATTTTTTCAGTTTAGGAAAAAAATGGAAGTACAAGTCCACCCATCCATTCTTTAATTGTGAAGGAAATAAATTTTGCAACCATTAAAGTGTACAATAAGTTATGGACAGCATAATCAGCACTAGATAAATCAAATAGCTTATGTTAAGTGATTCCGATAGATTTTGACTATCTTTTTTACGCGTAACATCTAATTTATCATCAAATTTATTTATTTTCATCAATAAGAAGGCATATTCAGCATTAAATAATTTTATTCGGGCGACTGCATTTTCTCTACCCTCGGGCGTTCAGTGATTTGCCAAGGAAAATTCACGCATCCAGGTGACTGACTCCATGTTATGCATATCACAAGCGGTGTTTAAGAAAAATATTATGAGCATCATTAATACTCGTGGCCAGCCAAATGGAGGAACTATTCATTTGGTCACATTTTTCACCACTTCGATTATTTTCGCCAATTACCCCGATGGTAGTGCATGTATTACCCGGCATAAATATAAAGAAAGCAGTTTGTCTCGGAAGGAAATGGGGTCAATATTTGTATTTATTCTTCCATTTTTATTTGGATGGGTATCGGCCGTTTACGTGACTACATGTAATAATGTAATAAGAAGGTATTCACTCTCGGGCGGTGAGTTGATGAATGAAGTAGGAGCACTATGAGTTCGCGTCTAGCCCGCACCTATAACTCCCCACCTCCTAATATTTTATCCCCTTCCACCCCTCGCCCTCGGAGACGAGCGGACATATAATTCGAACCTCGAACGCGGAGGCCGGGGGGAGGGGAAGGCGTACTAAGGAGCTCTCTAGCCCCTCGACGGATCTGCACTCCATGACCAGTGAGCACCAAATGAAGCAATAAACTGCTCAATGAGAATGATTTTTAATTATTGGGGAAACCCGTGTTGCCTTTCGATGAGAGGAGGGCGGGGCGGGAAAGGCGGCGCGAAGGCAGGACAGCATCGTCGCGGGGGGTAGGGCGGGGAGAGATGCGACTCGTTCATCAGAGGGGGAAGGGGCTACTCGCGGCGGTGGCTTACTCACCGCGCGCGCGTCTTACCCACTCCCGCTGTCAAGGACGGACGGCTGTGCCCCTCCCCCAGGTGTGATCTTGACTTCGGTTTCCAAAGCAACGGGTTTTTCATGGTGCCGCAATCGCCTCCGAAGAGGTGCTGTTTGCCCTCAGGTACCGCGCCGAAGAGTTAGCAACTTAGATCGAACTTGCGAACTCGGAATCATCGTCGCAGTACACAACTTTGTATTCACACTGACGGGATGTAATGAGGCTTAAAATTCAACAATTGCCACAACTCATATAATAATTGTACGACCCATTTTTTCCTGACCGGCTGGAATTTCAGATGCTTCAACATTTTTATCAAGCAATAGGAATACAGACAGGTATAATTACGGACCGAGAGTTTCCTGGTATTGTCCGCGACGTTTTTGCTTGATTATTGGCTTTGATGAAATTGCATTCACTTCGAGTCACCTTTTCACGGCTACGCGGTGGTCAACCAGAGCCAAGGAGAGGGAGAAATCAAATAAAATTAAACTTATGAACAGCAGGTCGAATTTACGAGAAATTAAATAACATTATGATCACGATTCTATGAGATACCACTTCCTCATCTGTACAAATATGATTGTCTTTATTAACGATTTATTCTTATTTTTCTGATCATTCAACTACTAGTTTGCTAATACAATACTAAGTTCGACTTTTGTTTCGTAATTGAAGTAATTAGAAGGCAGGTGCGCCAAAGAACCTCAAGACGGGCTTCTGTGATAGCGCAAGTGATATAAGTGATATTTAGGGAAAAGTTTATGAAATGTTGAAATTTGCTAAATACAGACTAGCTTCTTCTGCAGAGAGAATTGAATATATATATATATAATATATATATATATTATATATATATTATATATATATTATATATATATTATATATATATATATATATATTTTATATGTATATGTACTCAACTTTTAGCTTTTGAAAATTTTATTTTCCATTCGTGGAAATTTCATTTACTCATGCAAAGTATTACTATTATCTCATATACATCACAAGAACGTTCTCTTGTTCTCCCCCCCCTCACATTATTGCCTTTTTCATAACTATTCTAATAAACCCCAAATTTGCAGTACTCATCAAATAAATCATAATTTTTTGTTAGTTTGTCAACATAGTCCTCGTACATGTTTGACCCAGGAGAATTCGTGAGTGAAGGTAACGCCTAAGTATTTAATCTAGTCCACTTTTTATTTTGACATCTCTGATACAGTAGACGTCCAGGAGGAAACTACTCTTATTCCAAAATTTCACTGCTACACTTTTTTAAGTTTATTCTAATTGACAGGTGTCATACAAAATTTGTATAACATTTTAATCAATTGGTAAAGTCACTGCATCCTCATGATTACACATATATCTGTAAGTCTCTGCGTCGTTGTCGAATAAGCGTATCTTACTAGTGACTGCGGAGTTAATGCCGGTAATGTAAAGAAGTAATAAAAAAGGTGCCATAACATTTTGCGGGGGCACATCCGAAGTGACCTACGGCGTTAGATCTAACACCGTTTATGATTACTCTTGTACTCAACCATTGAATTCATCTATGATCCAGCCCATCATATTTATATAATTATGCCATAGGCTTTCAGCTTTGTAAGTAGTTTACGAGGGTGGTCTGAAAAGTTTCCGACCTAACAAAGATACAAGACATTTTCCCTGAAATTTTCTGATTTTTTCTGTGGTCGGAAACTTTTTAGACCACCCTCGTACTATGAATTACTTTAAATAGAGCTTTAACTACCTTTTACCTCGTGTCAATATAGAAATAAGCATTTGATTTCTTACATTCATTTTAGCTGAATTTAGCCTGAAATTTAGTTTGAAATTAAGCTTACAATAAGTATACTATATTGATCTAAAATTATTTCTTTAGTGACAATTTCAGTAATGACGAAGAGGAAAATCCCTATAGAATTCATTTTTGTAACTTGTTACTCACAAAAATATTCACATATCGTTACGATATACCTGTCTCGTAGTTGGTAGACGCCTCATAACTTAATCCTTATTGATGGAAGCATCATTATTTAGCATAAAAGTCACGAAATGCACATTTATTAATAATATACACTGCATGATGGAATGTAATGAGTCAAACGTTGAAAAACGATGGACTCCTTACCACATACATTATTTCAGGATAACAAAGGGGTAATAAAAAATCAGTTATTCTTCTGATATTCAAAAATATTTATTCGGGGGATAAAGCATATTCAATGAACAAGTATGGGAACCAAGTGAATCATACCCAACTAAGAATAACACTCGATTTGAATGATTTATTTTTTGATATAAAATTTAATACAAAACCTGTTTCAAAATTCTCTGCAAAACCGGTTTCATTAAAAAAAGCGTAAATATTTTAAATATTCTCAAAAGCAAGAAAAATATCAAAATCGCTTTATCTTGTGACCCAACGGTAATTTCGATTCTTGAAAATTGATACTTTTAGCTTAATGTAACGGTAAATCATCATAAAATCCTAATACACTGTTTGAAAATGCATTAACTCAGCTCTTCCTCACCACGTCATCATATTCCTTAGGTCTTTGTGACACCTTCGTTTTCAGAAGAATACGTCTTCACTCCTTCCCTTTTCTCCTCTCTACTAACAGTATCTGCAAATGCCTAGCATTCCCCGCATAATACCTCCTTAATCATCATTCGAACTCTCCATATCCCTCCACCAATTCCTCCAACTCCCTCAATACGCCTTTTTGAAATTAGGTCACAAAATCCTTCTAATCTCATACCCCTAACTATTACTTCCTTGTCTTCTTGTATTACTTTCGTTTGCAATTATTTACACTATTTTTTGCCTTCTCCACATCACAACATTCCATTATCGCAGCTCAACCAATTTATCGAAGGTCAAATTTCTAAATCAATCTTTTAATATAGAATCAATATTTTCCTATTATTTGCTCTATATTCAGGTCGAGCATGGCTTCTTTGCAAATTCTTATGCTGATGAATTTATTTTCCTTGAAAGCCCTACTATCAAGGAAAATTTCGTTCAAATCACAGCTCAAATACTCCCAATTATTTTTACTGCATCTGTGCAACACTCAAGGAAAAAGGTAATGTCTATTAATGCAGATATATGGAAACTAGTTCTCTTACATTAATTAAGAATTCATTGGCCTATATCATAACAAAGCAATAGTATTAAATGTAAATATCTATAGAATAAACTTTATACCTTATTAACCAGACGGAAAGAACCATGTTCCGCTGAGGAAGACCATAAATGTAGGGCTAATAAAGAGATATAAGATTATACAACCATCTAGGCGTAAGAGTATTAGCGTTGGATGGAAAAAATGGAGCCAAAGTCAGCCAAACTTAGGATTTTTAGGCTAATGATGATGGTCAGCTATTGATATATTTTGGCAGGTTTTTGGTTGGTTTTATAATCACAAAGATCTAACATTTTTGTTAGGACCCTAATCCTTTAAATTCCCCTTGCTCTTTTCTGTTTACCGCTTTGCTTTCTTTCGGAAATAACCTGTTTACATTTACGACACTAAATTACCTCTTCCAATGCCAGTCTTTATTGTCTTCGTTAGGGAAGTGAACGACCAAATTATGCAAATATCAAGGAAATTGGAGGCCATCTTTCCATCGGTAACGGTCGCTCTGTTTATGATTTGTTCTCTCTTCAAGACAGCTCAGTTCTAGGGCGGTAGAACTGGTTCTAATTGGCCTCCTATCTGTCGCAACGCCATTTAATATAATTTGGAAGGTAAATTCTCTAACATGAACTGCGTAATGAGGAAGAAAGCCAAGTAAAGAAAGAGGCTTAATGACCCTAAAAACTACCATTTGTATAATAACAGTACTCCCGCAAAAACACCCTTGGAGTTTATTCAAAGAGAAAGAAGCTCATGGTTTAGCTCTCTCGTATACCTTTCTTGCTAATATTTAAGACAGTAACATGTTAATTATACTGTAAACTTACCCATTACCCCGGAAAGTGCCGTAAGGGCTTATGACAAAAGGCGTTAGGAAATCAAAAATGGAAGAGGAGTAAAAGTAAGAAACCTATAATTTGTAGATGTTTTGATAAATTAGTGTATCCTTATGTCTTGAGTTGTGGGCGTGTGTAAAAGGGTGGCGGGGGAGAGGTTTCTCGAAACTGGCTCTTCATTAAACTGTCTCTTTTATTTTGTCACTACTTTCTGACCTACCAATATGGTGCAGAGTTGGAATTATTCTCTCGATGTAACAAATGCAATACCACGACTTGCAATAAGCTCAATTTAGCATTTGACCCACTTTTATTTCCACATACTACGCTGCAAACCACTAATAGAGAGTGTGGCAGGGGGTTATTCAACATTAGGTATTTAAAATCAAAAATCAAGTTTTGCTTTATTGTTGGTCGCCAATAGATATGAAAAAATTTATTAATTGACGTGATGTCAACTACTGGTACGCGCACAAAGGTGCTTAAAAGTGAGCTACTTCGATGTACATCCGAGACAAGCTGCTGGTAAGAAGAACTAACAAATGAAGGCTAGGTAAAACAATGGTAACATACTAGACTAATTAAAATTATTTAAGAAATACTTTTTCTCTATCGCTATCTTTCACAGTTATATTGCTTTTCAGTTCTATCAAATCACTCATGAATCTCTCTCAAAATGAGAACTAGCAATGTACACTCTTGTTGGAGATCTAGAAAATATGTCATGGTATAACCACGAAAGATACCGTATATTTCAGACCCTGGGATTTAGATGATGGAAGAGGATTTTTGGATATGGGGAGAAATAAATGCATAAATGAGCGTACGACGGGCTGGGAAAAGAGAAAAATTTAAAGGAGAAAATTGGAATAAGGGAGAAAAAGGAGATTGAGAAGATTTGGTGAGGTAGGGAATTAGTTCGTGACTGAGTGGGGCTGGGAAGCAGTCGCGGAAGTGGAAGGAAGAAAAAGTTTGGACTGCACGAATGGAGAAGTAATTATAAGGAGCTAAAGATAATTAAAAAAGAGAAAAGTTGTTAATGTTATATCAGAAGTCCTCTATGCAAATCTTCATTTTTAAATCTGTGAATCTCCGGGCACATATCTCCCTGATGCAGTATATTATTTATTTTTTTCAAAACAATTATCCGCACCCAACAATATTTCAATTTATAGAGACAAAGATAACAGAACAGATTCTTAAAGCCATACCTTTAGATCGGTCCCAGCAAGAAAGACACTAGACTCCAGACAAATGAGGGTTCCCTGGAAATTCATTTAGCTGCCATAAAATGCATTAGTTGAACTTTTTCTTAATATAAATCAATAGTCTATTTTTATAGTTTTACAAAATATTCCGTACCTAAATTTTTGGACTCAAAATTCCAGTGCCTTCAATTTGCCAACCCAACACTACTATCTTGAACGGCTGGAAAAATACTTCCAGTCGTTGCTGTAGTTGTGGTATATCACCTATTAATATACTCACCTTTAAGCTGAAAACATTTTTTAGGGACTGAAAAATTAAGTGTATACGTATCATGTTGGTACTCTGAAACTCATTTTCACTTCATACTTTCATTTGGCATTAGTGGAGTATTTTAATTAAAATTCATAAACAGATGATAAACATGCTGATGTATTAAATCCATCAAATTATACAGTTGACATAGTGTGTTTTATAATGATTAAAACGATAGTCTTGCAAATGGTACACTCTTAATCATTAACATAATTATGTCCGTAATAATACCAAGGAAATATTACAAATATATGAATGCAATAGCAACAAGGAATATTTTTATAAAGCAAAGCAATATACCCTCTGTGATTTTCTTTCAAGACTAACATGTAAGTTATCCTACGAACGCACTATTTTGTACAAGATTATAACTTATTTTCCGGTTATTGACAAGGGCGCCACACGCCCTTGCGGTGGTTTGTGGGGTATTGTGTAGATGTAGATTCCAACATAACAATCATGATCGAGAGTGATGGTAAAATATAATGAGATGATAATGCAAGTCGGAGTTATTATTTCTTCTAAGCCACCAATCTACCACTGAAAGTAGAGAAAAGAATGACAGAAGATGACAGAAGAAGTTGTTACGAAGTATGACAAGAAATCATTCATCAATGCTTTCTTTAGCCTTTAAGATTTTGAAAGATCGTTTAAACTAATCAAACCCGTATCTCCTTTTTCTCCTCAATTTCCAAATGACTCTAAATCCACTCTCTTTAACAATTTTCAGCGTATGTTTCTTGTTTCATTCTGCATTCAGATTCGTTCAAAGGGTACAAAATGAGAACAGAAATTGATTATAATAGTTATCTTCAAGTAGTTTTTGCGTAAGAATTAGACTGTGGCAATTCTTGCTGCTTTAAATCTTGTTACCGCTTAATGAAAAATATGCGCTAGTAATCCAATTGACTGCAAAATCGTATCTCTCTAATCTGACTGCATATAAATGAGAATGAAAGGGGAGGCTTGACAGGAGCATCGGTATTTTAAGTAGAGTGCGTGCCCTTGAACTGCGCCAATAATCCCCGCACACGCATGCATGTTTTGCTGTTCGTGTTTTTTATACGAGCCAGATTATCCTCGATGGTGATATTTATCAGAACACTGATTCTTATTTTTTTCAATATAACGTTAGACATACATAAAGAATGCTGAGATGTGGATTGGTGTCATTCATTCGTCCTCAATACTTGAGGCCAGAAGCAGGCAGATGCATCGTTGTTCCGAGTGTGGAGGGGTGTGACTGGAAAAGGGGAGGGCGAGAAGTCATGTGTTGAGCAAGGCATGCTCTTTGTTAGTCACTATTTGGTGGTCCAGCCATAGCAAATGGGGGTCACAGAAAGCTTTGCCGTTTTGTTTTCGTTCTGTTACGACCGCTTTACTTACCTCGGTCACGTTTAGGGACTAATTCAAGGGAATTTCGCTACCTCAGACACGCATGAATCCACACAGGCGTTAGTCAAATGGAAAGAAAAGCGCTGAAGACAATGTAAAATGTGTGTGTGTAATAATATCTTCGAAATACAACGATCTTCGGTGACGAAAAAATGTAAATAAAAACATTGATAAGATTTTTTAAACACAGAAACAAAGAAAGGACACTCATATACTATATAGTTTTGAGCGGAACGTCAAAATTACATATGTGAGTGCCCTTTCCTTGTGTTTCTATATTTTAAAAAGCTACATTTGTATTTGTGTGCGTGGGTATATATATATATATATATATATATATATATATATATATATATATATATATATATATATATATATATATATATATGCGTACATACATATAGTAAAAGAAATCGAACCTTTTTGGCGTTAAACGTTGACAAATGCATATGCATAGTATATTCAGATGATAGCGTTAAAAAATATAAAAAAAATTCGAGCCCTCACCGAAGACATACGAGGGTGTCTTGTATCTTTGTTAGGTCGGAAACCTTTCTGACCACCCTCGTATATTTCGGTGGTTCCAGCTACCTTCATAAAGGTACGGGATGAAATTACTACCCAGGCGCCAACATATACAGTGGGACGCGGTAATACAGGTAGAGCGTTGGACTAATGGCCCGGATTCGATTTCCGGGTGCCTTAAGCTTCATTCTAGCTGTGTTAATTTTCGGAACCGAAACTTTGGCTGGGAAAGCTTACGGGGTACAGAGAAAGGAACTGGCCCACTACCCTGATGTATGAATTTCATACGTATCTACTAGTTACATCTGGTACCGCTACAAAAAATGCATCCACCATTACTACCGGTTTGACTACCTACAACTGCACACATATTATGCTTAAGCCAGGAATTATTAGAAAAGATATCATTGGAACCTTGTCATAAGTTAAGAGCTGGAAAGACTTTGATTGATGTGTCACACCTACGCATAGGTCACGGGTTCATTTTAAGCATGCAAATATAACGGCGATGTCGTAAACTTAGTCACCAACACAGGTTGGAAGGTAATCTCAGCCATCATATTGCAACAAACACAAAGTCCACTAATCTTTCTTATTTAAAAAAATATAGTTTGAAGCCACGCCATGAACATATACTTTCTACTGCCAACTTCCCAGACTTAAGAAATTACCTGATAGTAGATTTAAAAGTACCCCATCTGGGAAGTGTCAACAGAGAGGTTTCAGCATTCAAGAAAAAAATCGACGGTGGTTCAAATTCTAAAATGTCATATAGTAGTTTTGGATGAATTTAACGCTGCTCTTGTGCACTGAACGATGCCAATATTTGTTTAAATTGAAAACGCGTCTCGCTCTAGCAGCTGCTACATAAACATGTGCACTGCACGGTGGAGCTATCTATCTCTTATATTTATGAAGAGTGCCCGCGTATTTTGAAGCTGAACTACATCTGTGAATCTACTCCCAGTCTCGCGAAAAAAACTGCAACGCATCATAGCTTGAACGCACTTTTTATTGGTTTCAGAGCGTGGTTGGGTATAAACACAAGCAGTGACGGCTGGTCCTGTTGTTGGGAGGTGCGATTGCAAATCCTCGCGATGGATTTGGCTTAGAACTAAATAGGCGAGAAGAATTGGTAGGAAAAATGACAGGAAGAAACGGAAAGCAAAATGATGAAAGAGAGAAACAATTGGAAAAGTAATTCAATGAGTGACAGTGAACACGACAATGAATACATTAAATATTCATGGAGCTAATGTGACGCAAATCCCGGTTGAGAAAGGATTTGAAGAATAGTACTGTGTTTGATACGGTATCGTTCACGTTCACTTCTCAATTGACGGGTCACACTATATCACGCTTCTTTTATGCCAAGGATGCTTTAAGGAAGCGCATTTTGATTAGATTATCACTGCGCCTTCACTCCTTCCCTTTGTCCTAAGGCAAAATGTCAGCGAAGAATGCAACGCCGCCCATCTGTGATCGTATCGCTCCCTGCCGTGAGAGCCAACACATTTCTGAATCGACGTCATGGGACATAATTTCTTTAAGTTAGAATGTAACTGATATATAACCTGCAGGAATTATTACACTTCCCCCAATACACATACAAATTTCGTGGGTAGTAACCTGCGGTTTAGCAGATATTTAGCTAACGAAATATATAGTCATTACGCCATATCGTTCAACTCATGTTTATTCCAGGCTTTAAAATTGTGTTCCAGAAGATTGAGAGTGAGCTGTGAATTCGTGAATTTAAGGAAGCCATAAAAATGACGTGAAATGAAAGCAATCAATGAATGTGAAAATTGTGGAGGGCGTGGTGGGTCAGGGCGAGTGTTCGACTACGGGCCAAATGGTCCACGCCATAAAACCGGGTGATGTCTCTGACTGCCCTAAACTGAATCCAATGCGTGATTTCATGGATACCCGTTCCCCATTTATAAAAGCTAAAGATCCGATTCACGATTTATTAAAAAACAATCGTACATGCATAGTTACTCATTTGAAAACTCTAATACGTGTTCTAAGGAAAAAAGGGCGCGGTGAGAGTTTTAATAAATGTATTGCCGTTGGAAAGATCTGAATGAGCGAACGACTACATAGGTTTTGTCAGTTGATATTAAACGAGTCTCTAGAGTTGGATCTAAAAACAATAAGGCGGCACAGTGAAAAGATGCGAGACCTCTTACTATATAATAAATGAATTTAAATCGGCTATGGGCACTCGGGTACTAGTTGAACTCTACCCAAACCAAACTTCGGGTTGAAGGTCGGGCTTTCTCTTTGCCTTAGGAGTTAAATAAAGAGGGCTTATTATACTTACGATACGCTTCCACAGCATGAGGCACCCCTGTTGACATGGCGAATGATGAACACGAACCAACGGCTAGGGGGGAGGAGGAAGTCGGCGACCACACCTCGCCCACCCTGAAACGAAATGTGTAGGCGTTCACGTGAAACAGCTATCAAGTACGTCCTCTTCTCGAATATATTAATTAAATCATATTGAAAGAACACCGGTAGTTTTTTTGTAGGCATAACTATGCATTGGCTTGGGCCTATATTAACATTTTTTAAAGATAATTTACTATGCAGTCTCCGAAGTAGGTCTGGCCTCTCGGGCTGAAACAAATACGGCATTACTGGCAGTTTGGTAACTGAGACGGTCGATAGACCATAGAAGCTTCCTCATTACTCATGAGCCTTACATTTCCCAACAACGACCTCTCCCTCTCCAGGGATGTCTTTTTTTCCATCTCTTTCTCTTCTCACAATGCCGTTAGGTTTCAAAGGCTACGCCAATATAAACCGAGTTACACGTACAATTCAAGAGAGCAGAGATAATGTAATGGGACAGTGAAAGGCTTTCACCTTTTTGCTATTTTTTCCAGGGTAATCACTCGCGGAGCGAAGACTAAATTACATATTAAATCACTAGCATGAGTTGGAAGTATGCCTCCTCATCATTAATTTTGAAAATTCGTTATTAGCCCCATCTTACCACGGTAGGCGAGATCGTGTCAATAAAATTAGATAAATTATGTGTAGAACAGATAGATTTAAGATGTCATTAAGGGGAAAAGTATTCGGGCCAATGTGACAATAAGTCTGGTGTATATTCACCCCCTGCCGCGGACCTTAGTGGTGAATTACATGGTACTAAGAAATAATAAATACTAAAATATTCTACCAATTCCCATATTACCCAAGGGCAGTATTTCCCATATTGAAATGTAAGTCCAACAGTGGAGCAGTTACAGGTTGTTGTTGCCCTCGCCGCCTCATTACCGGTAGCATACATTAAAAAATACCATTGCAGGCACGTGACATTTATATTCCAAATAACATTTATATTCATCGGACTAAAGCAAATCGATGAAAATAGATAAAAAATAAATCAAATTGTGATGTATTCCAACCATTTTCCATTTTCTTTTTACACCCACACACTCCCTCGCAAGCCGTCGCAAGGTCATGAGGCTGGGGGGGTTAAGCCACCAGCCACTCCACTTCCACTCCACTACTTCCATGTACACTAGGCACCCCGCGATCCACTGAAAGGGCGCGTGGAAGTGGAGTGACCGAATACTATTCATGCATCCGTTATACACATTACGAGTATTATACCGTTAGTAACTACTATACAGACTGCACAAAGAAGACATAAGGAAATCCATTAAAAAGGACGGACCCACAGGCAATGCAGTCACTAATTACCTGGTAGCATTCTCCTCATGCATGACGTCCAATTCACAAATGGCTCTACGCTTTCATCTGCACGACACGCCGCCACCCGGCAAAAGGGCGCGTGGCGAAGGGAATTAGAATTCCAAACATGCAGTGAGTTGAGTGGAAATGTAACCTGCGTATTCCTTCACTACATATGCCAGTGCTCATTTCCGTCTTAGTGTTTCCCCCTTTGCTACTGTTGCGAATGGTGCACGGGAAAAATGAATGCTTTAATCTATCCGTTCCGCAGTCTCATCTCTCTAATTTTGTGATACTCGTCCATCCTGTCGATGTAATAAGGGACGGAATTTTTATATTCTATATTGTATTTGAAGCAACTATACCCATGACAAATTTGTAAATTCAGAACTTGCCATGCAATTGTGCTAGAGGGGGCATAAAAATCTATGAATTGTTGAGGTGAGGCTTTGCCCAAAAAAAGTTGGGAAAGATCCCTGGAGCAAGTAGAGCGTGATGCTCCTACGGCAAACGCAGATATATTAGCGACACCGTCATCAAAACGGGTTTCCAAACACCCGTGCATACCCAGGTCAAAACGTTGGCATCATGAGTTTTGGAGCGTTAGAAAGTTTTTTTATTTAACACCAAGGGTGAGCGTGTGTATTTTTGAATCCGACCCCCCTCTCAACCTCTGGCACAAAAAAAAACAAAAAAAACAAGTTTCCTGGTGAAAACGAAGGTTAAATCTGATTGAATGGTTGCGTCCCTTCGTGCATAATTTTCTTTTTCCAACCCAGCCCCCATCTCCCCAACCTCCGCTCGTGGGCGTGATGGTGCCTGGCAGCCGTATGCTGTGTCCTCACGCCCGCGCGTGTGGAGGCGCCTAAAATCCGGGACTTGGTGTATGGGTAGGCAGTCAAGCAGGATGGGGGAGGGGAGATGGGGGAAAAGGAGGGTCGAAAGCGCGCCTGTCGTTACCATTTCATCGTCGCTCCCTCTTGCTTGTTGTCTTGAGGCGACCCGGCCACGCCTCCGCGGCGGACCCATTTGAGGCGGTGGCGCGGAGCGTGGCGCCCGCCCGTCCTCCCTCTCAACCTTCGCATCGCCTCTCCCTGGGGTGGGAGACCACTCCCTAGCGTTTATGGATCCTTGGGTTCCGGCCCGTCAATAAAAACAGTTCTCTTCCTCGCGACGATAAAGCAATTTTGGAGACGACGTTGGGGTCGGGAGGGGGAAAACGTAATATTTTACGAAAAGCAAATGACGGTTCGGAAGGTGATCAGAGCACGAGAGAGAGTGCTCACGTGAACGGGAGTGGTTTACGGGCGGTTCCTACCAGGCCGAGCAAGAGTGTAGAATAGAAGGGCGAGTGAAATGAAATAGGCGGGAAAAGGTAGACGTTTATCGAGATGCGCGGTGTGTTCGCTCTCAGTTCGAGCCCCGCGTCACTGATTCGTACCCTCAAATTCAAATATTATCGGTAACTAACGAAGCAACCAACACTAATGAATCCTAAGTTTGGTTTGATAAGTGAGGCTAGAGGTCACATACATACATGTAACTCAAAGTCCAACAGCAAGTGCAGTTAACATATCAGGGCAGGGAGGGCAGCTTTATCCTTGTGTCACTTGTGGTTTCCCTGGAAGATCCGAATACCGAAAAATCGCACAGCTGGGATGAAGCTGAAGGCACCCAGAAGCATGACCTAGAATCAAACCCGGTCCCTTCTATCAGCAGCCAAGCGCACTACTCACTGGACTACCATACCGCTGATTTTATTAATAGTTATTTAAAACATGAGTCTCACTGTTTCAAAACGATCGGAACGCAATTTACCTGACAAATTTCGCGCGTTCTTATGGTTTTCAGATTTATTTATTAGTTATAGTAAGGGTACCATAGAGCAGAAGAACAAAGGGAAATATAAGGATGTGAAAATAATTCATAACAGTTGCCATGAGGGTCGGGATCGATTTTGAAGCATATGCAAAATATAATTCAAATGAAAAAAAAATTTTACAGAATATTTACACGGATTGAAAATTGTACAGATTTTAATAACCAGCTTTGCTACCTTGTTGCTTAAGTAGGTTGTTAAAATGGCAGGAGTAGGAAGCTGTAATATCGTTTTTTATTGATAATTACCTATACGAAAAATGCATTATGTATTACCGACTGGATATATGTTAACAAAAGACCACTAAAGCGCGATAAAGTGGCATTTCGGGTGACGATTACAATGCAAGTACACAGTAATTTTCTCAAGACATTTTCATATCTTTTCAAGTCATGATGCTTTCACTAATACTGAAATTTAGGACAAACGAGCGTTTTCAGTTCTTACGGCAACCATATTTTGACGTTAAAGCAAAAAATAAGAAGGTAGTATCAAGGGTAGAGCGCTCGGCTGCGGACCGAAAGGTAACGGGTGTCAAACAACGCGTGATGCATTTGGACAACCCAATTTAAAATCCAAACTGCTAGAGCCTGAATACTAGAACTTCCTTAGTCATTTGGTAAGCCACTGGATTCCCTATCAAGGATTTCATGCGCCTGATTAAGGCTTGGCCAGCTCTGTCCTCATCCATTGACCCTCGGATTGACAGGAAATATTTTTCCACTGACGAAAGTTTCGTCTTAACGTCCAGGAACATCTTTTTTCTCTATCTTTCAGCATCGTCTTGGCCCATCACTGACAATGAATGTTAGCGGCTGAAAGGATGAAGTTTCTCCCGCTCTCTCTTCGTGTATGTGCAGGTATAAGTGGCAATATAGAAAAAATCAAAATTTCATCCAAACGCCCTCGGACTCTTAATTCGAAAAAGAGGACAAACAAAACCCTATAATAAACCCAAAGGTCAGTTTGATAGGTGGAGGCAGAGCTCACCTAACACTAAGTTTAACATAACAGCGTGTGAAATGCACACATAAGGCTGGTGGAGGCCAGTTCCTTCCCCTTTACCGGCCATGATTTCCCCGTAAGATCTGACACACGAAAAACCAAACAGCTTGGATAAAACTGTAAGGGTGCATACGAGTAGAGACGTTACCCGGTATCAATCCTGGGTACCTTGGCCCGGGAATGGATCTTGAAAATCGCTAACGGGTGGCAGAAGACATTTTCTAATACGAGCAAAAAATTGTATATAATTGTCTCTACAAATGAAGTTGAAACTGTTGAATTTGAAACTAATTGCAAATTAATTTATTGAAATAAATTTATTGAAATTAATTTATTATATAATTATAAATTGAAATTAATTTGAAGACCATGATGTACCGTACAGTGTAATTTTATGCTCAAAGGGTAGAAGGAATTCAAAATATTTCATTTCAGACTTACAAGTAATTTTTATTTTTAATTTTATTAGGGGTTACGGGGGGAAATCCAAAAAAGGCAGAGAGGGTGGATGGAGGATATACGCAATGAAAGGTAGTGGTGCGCTGATGGCCATGATGAAAGGGAAACTGCTTGGTAACCATGGGAAAAGGATAGAAGAGGCTATTTAGAAAACATGGAGCCAGGTAGAAGTTCCAACGAAATGAAGAAAGAAATAGTAAGTTACAACGATACTTAAAAATAATTAGTCGCTAGAGGCTAAAAAACCTATCTTTAAAACAGGTCGAATATTCGCTCATAATTTAGTCAGTCACTCTGCCCACTACCGACACCTCTAAAAAGTCGACATTCGAGGATAGCTGGGCGTCTGTAACCTCCAAACATGCTGTCTGGGCCACATAGGACAACTGGAATTTAATTTCTCGTGTGGCGTTTAGTATCATAGCAAAAAACGTGAGGGTCTAAATTTGCCTAGTTTTTGGTGAATCTCGGAAACTGTGGTCGAACCACAGTGGGTGTTAGGCCCACGGATGAAAAAGTAATTCTCTATACACTCGGAAGAGCGGTGACTTTCAAGACTATTTTAATTTCAAGTAGGACGGTCTCGCTGGGCGGTCGATCCAGCTCCCGCCGAGTGGACCAGTTGGGCTCTGTGGGCGTTCGATTTAAATACAGGGCTTCCGAGAAAGGCATGAAGAAAAAGATTTAGAATTTATAAAAAAATATTATTTATACACCTAAGTGTATGGAAAATTTTGAAAAAGAATACGTGGAAACTAATTGGACGCAATATTGAGATACGGGGGTCGACTTGAGACCACATGACAGCAGCCATACAAGGGAAGGGCTTCAGAGTAAGGCTAAGGATAAATTACGAGCACCAATTGACGTGCAACTGTGGAGGAATGAATAAATTGGCAGATAATTGGATATCTTAGAGGATTGCTTTTAGCCAATCCCTCGAGTGGCAGCCCATGATGACGTTGGAAAAAAGCGTGTTTTTTTAGATGGAATTATTTTGATATCAACAAATATGAAATGGAATCGATTATGTCATAGTGGTTCTCATTTCTAGCGGATTAAAAATTATTTTATCATTCATTCCGAGAATGCGAATAAAATGAAATAAAAGAGTGATAGATACGAGATAGATACTCGTATATCGAACTCGTTTCGAGAGACGGTAACCGACTGGATACGGTTGAGTGAGAGAAAGTAAGAGGAAGGACTTCAAACAAAGACCCTGGATGAAGTAATGCACGACAGCCATTGATGGACTTGAATCCGAAGAAACGAGAAGGTGCTTAGAAAAATTAATTCGCTTAAATTAGCACTAGGCCAGGTGGGCTGAATTCAAATACTTCTCAGAAATTGTGACTGCTGGGATGGTATTTACCTTAACTGAACCCACATTTAAGTTACACAAGACATATTTGCTGACAGAAAACCCTCCATTATTAGTCTAGGTCTATTATTTGCTCCAAATTCACAAAAACGCTTGTGGGATCCGAGATTTTCATTTGGTTGCGACCTTGAATTTTTGCAAACAATTTATATTTGTGAGCGCATCGAGAATTCCAAAGGAGATGAGTACTTGTACTTTAGTGTACCCGACGTTAATAGCGATAGATTCTCGTTAATGCCATTGTGAAAACGAAGCAGTCGTGATGGTAAAGATAAGCCCGTCTTCTGGCATCGGCATGAATACATGACCCTGAAAGAATCAATAAGATGTTAAGAGTGCATTACTAGGTATATTCTCAGGGTCAACCGTCAACTTCATGTTCACGGCTATGTAATGAAATGATTATCTTTAAAAATTCGTCTGGCAATGCGTGCTTACAGGTACGTTTTCTTGCAATTGAAAGATTAAAAGTTTATCTTGTGATTTTCATTGCCCTTTCCATCCTCACAAAATTAGCATTAGTTTGCTTGCTCACTTCTTAACTCAAAATCACTATTGAATGAAAGCTCGAAAAATCTCATAAAGTCAATGTGCGCTGTTCAGTATAAATAAATAAATATATCTATACAATTCCAAAGTTTAGATCCCATCTTACAAATTATATTCTTTCAGGCCTGTAAACTACCCGTCTACTCTAGTGTCAGTTCTTTGTTTGAAGAAAATCTCCGTTCAACGAGGATGATGTTGATATATATATATATTTTTTTTCACACGTACATATACTATATGTGGGTCGCGGTAGTCCAGGAGTAAAATGTTGAACTACTGACCGGAGGGCCTGGGTTCGCCCGGGCAAGTCTCTCTGGGTACCTACAGCTCCACCCAAGCTATATGATTTTTAAGGTACCAGATCTGCCCGGGAAACCATAACCGACACAAGGAGAGGAACTAGCCCCCCTACCCTGTGATATATATGATATATATAAAACCATAAATAAAATATTTATATATGATATATATACATATATATAAATAATATTGTATTATGTCTAACCTGAGGAAGGCCTCAGAGAGGGCCGAAAGCTTAAACTCTCTGAAATATGTGTCCTTTGATGTCTTTAGAAGAAAAAGGTATGTATATGTATTATATCGAGGATCGAATTCCCTGGAGGTTTACATACTGAATAAGTCGTAAATTTCTTCCTTAAATGTCCAGGGCAATAAAGATGTAAGATGTTTTACATAAGAAAACTAATAAATGGCAAAGAACAAAGTAAAACAACAGACCACCTTTCCTAGTAGGATTATGGATTGATTTTAGATTTAAGGGCGAATTTTAGACGTTGTTGATGCAATTTTACTCTGCACTAAAATTGCATTAAATTTAAAACTGTATAATACTACAGAAACGGTTTTCATATGGGTAACTACGCCAAACAATGTTGAGTTTATGATTTTTCACAGCAGTTAAGTCGTGCCCGTGAAGAAAATCTAAGAGCCATTTGAATCGCGTACCATAACTCAGACTGCCTTCGCAGAGCAGACGGATGGTCTTCAAATTCATTCTCAATGAACTTTTAGCTACCCCGAGCGTCCCAATGATGAGCTTATTGAGGGTAATGGAGGCACCTGGGTACA